>NW_027308947.1:0-60108 GCF_047496885.1 Scyliorhinus torazame
ACAAGCGCGCTCGTTGCCTTCTCCGCGCCGGCCCCGACGCAACATCGCGTAGAGCTACAGGGGCTCGGCGTGGAAGACCGTAGGCCCCTGCCAGGAGAAGCCCGACCGCCGATCGCGGGCCAGGCCATGGGGGAGGCCCCCCTCTCCGCCCCCCACCTACCCCCACCAGGCTGCGCCCCATTGCAGGATGAACGGCGAGGTCCTGCCGGGGAGGTCCACACGTGGACATTCCCGGCGGGACTCGGCCTATCTCGGCGGACACTCGGCCCATCGCGCAGGGAGAATCGCCGGTTTGGGGGGGGGGGGGCGTAGAGCCCCCAATGGTGCCGGAGCTGCGTCGCATTGCCTTCTTCCAGACCCTTCAATCAGGCAGAAGGTACAGAAGCCATAAGAGCCGCACATCCAGACATAGTAACAGCTTCTTCCCCACAACTACCAGACTCCTCAACGACTCCCCCCCACAGACTGATCTGTTCCCTGTAAGACTCCCTGTGCTGCTCTTGCTCATGGATTTGCTTTGTTTGGCCCCTTGTTCCAATCACGGTTTGTCGATGTACCATTTGTCAATGTTCTCTGTCGATTATTCTTTTGTCGACGATGTGCGTACTGTGTACGTTCCCTCGTCTGCAGAAAAATACATTTCACTGTACTTCGGTACACATGACAAATTACAGTACGTGCGTCAGGGAACGCATTGATACCACGGTGGAGGTGGCGCAGACTCGCGATTTGGCGTCAAATCGGCACCCGCAGATCTCTCGGTCTGCTGTTCTGGTTATTATAGAGAATAACAGTCTGTGTATACTAGAGAATAACAGCCCCTGTGTATATTATAGAGAATAACAGTCTCTGTGTATATTATAGAGAATAACAGTCCCGGTGTATATTATAGAGAATAACAGTCCCAGTGTATATTATAGAGAATAACAGTCTCTGTGTATATTATAGAGAATAACAGTCCCTGTGTATATTATAGAGAATAACAGTCTCTGTATATTATAGGGAATAACAGTCCCGGTGTATATTATAGAGAATAACAGCCCCTGTGTATATTATAGAGAATAACAGTCTCTGTGTATATTATAGAGAATAACAGTCCCGTTGTATATTATAGAGAATAACAGTCTCTGTGTATATCATAGAGAATAACAGTCTGTGTATATTACAGAGAATAACAGTCTCTGTGTATATTATAGAGAATAACAGCCCCTGTGTATATTATAGAGAATAACAGCCCCTGTGTATATTATAGAGAATAACAGCCCCTGTGGATATTATGGAGAACAACTGTCCCTGTGTATATTGTAGAGAATAACAGTCCCTGTGTATATTATAGAGAATAACAGTCTGTGTGTATATTATAGAGAATAACAGTCTGTGTATATTATAGAAAATAACTGCCTCTGTGTATATTATAGAGAATAACAGCCCCTGTGTATATTATAGAGAATAACAGACCCTGCGTATATTATACAGAATAACTGTCTGTGTATATTATAGAGAATAACAGTCCCTGTGTATATTATAGAGAATAACAGTCCCTGTGTATATTATAGAGAGTAACAGTCCCTGAGTATATAATAGACAGTAACAGTCCCTGTGTATATTATAGAGAATAACAGTCCCTGTGTATATTATAGAGAATAACAGTCCCTGAGTATATTATCGAGAGAAACAGTCTCTGTGTATATTACAGAGAATAACAGTCTGTGTATATTACAGAGAATAACAGTCTCTGTGTATATTATAGAGAATAACAGCCCCTGTGTATATTATAGAGAATAACTGCCCCTGTGTATATTATAGAGAATAACAGCCCCTGTGTATATTATGGAGAACAACTGTCCCTGTGTATATTGTAGAGAATAACAGTCCCTGTGTATATTATAGAGAATAACAGTCTGTGTGTATATTATAGAGAATAACAGTCTGTGTATATTATAGAAAATAACAGCCTCTGTGTATATTATAGAGAATAACAGCCCCTGTGTATATTAAAGAGAATAACAGTCCCTGCGTATATTATACAGAATAACTGTCTGTGTATATTATAGAGAATAACAGTCCCTGTGTATATTATAGAGAATAACAGTCCCTGTGTATATTATAGAGAGTAACAGTCCCTGAGTATATTATAGACAGTAACAGTCCCTGTGTATATTATAGAGAATAACAGTCCCTGTGTATATTATAGAGAATAACAGTCCCTGAGTATATTATCGAGAGAAACAGTCTCTGTGTATATTACAGAGAATAACAGACCCTGTGTATATTATAGAGAATAACAGCCCCTGTGTATATTATAGAGAATGACAGCCGCTTTGTATATTATAGAGAATAGCAGTCTCTGTGCATATTGTAGAGAATAACAGCCTCTGTGTATATTATAGAGAATAACAGCCCCTGTGTATATGATAGAGAATAACTGTCCTTGTGTATATTATAGAGAATAACAGCCGCTGTGTCTATTATAGAGAATAACAGTCTCTGTGTATATTCTAGAGAAAATCAGACCCTGTGTATATTTTAGAGAATAACAGTCCCTGTGTATATTATACAGAATAACTGTCTGTGTATATTATAGAGAATCACAGTCCCGGTGTATATTATAGAGAATAACAGTCCCTGAGTATATTATAGAGAGTAACAGTCTCTGCGTATATTCTAGTGAAGAATAGTCTCTGTGTATATTATAGAGAATAACAGCCGCTGTGGATATGAGAGAATAACAGTCCCTGTGTATATTATAGAGAATAACAGTCCCTGTGTATATTATAGAGAATAACAGTCCCTGAGTATATTATCGAGAGTAACAGTCTCTGTGTATATTACTGAGAATAACAGACCCTGTGTATATTATAGAGAATAACAGTCTGTGTATATTATAGAAAATAACAGCCTCTGTGTATATTATAGAGAATAACAGCCCCTGTGTATATTATAGAGAATAACAGTCCCTGCGTATATTATACAGAATAACTGTCTGTGTATATTATAGAGAATAACAGTCCCTGTGTATATTATAGAGAATAACAGTCCCTGTGTATATTATAGAGAGTAACAGTCCCTGAGTATATTATAGACAGTAACAGTCCCTGTGTATATTATAGAGAATAACAGTCCCTGTGTATATTATAGAGAATAACAGTCCCTGAGTATATTATCGAGAGAAACAGTCTCTGTGTATATTACAGAGAATAACAGTCTGTGTATATTACAGAGAATAACAGTCTCTGTGTATATTATAGAGAATAACAGCCCCTGTGTATATTATAGAGAATAACAGCCCCTGTGTATATTATAGAGAATAACAGCCCCTGTGTATATTATGGAGAACAACTGTCCCTGTGTATATTGTAGAGAATAACAGTCCCTGTGTATATTATAGAGAATAACAGTCTGTGTGTATATTATAGAGAATAACAGTCTGTGTATATTATAGAAAATAACAGCCTCGGTGTATATTATAGAGAATAACAGCCCCTGTGTATATTAAAGAGAATAACAGTCCCTGCGTATATTATACAGAATAACTGTCTGTGTATATTATAGAGAATAACAGTCCCTGTGTATATTATAGAGAATAACAGTCCCTGTGTATATTATAGAGAGTAACAGTCCCTGAGTATATTATAGACAGTAACAGTCCCTGTGTATATTATAGAGAATAACAGTCCCTGTGTATATTATAGAGAATAACAGTCCCTGAGTATATTATCGAGAGAAACAGTCTCTGTGTATATTACAGAGAATAACAGACCCTGTGTATATTATAGAGAATAACAGCCCCTGTGTATATTATAGAGAATGACAGCCGCTTTGTATATTATAGAGAATAGCAGTCTCTGTGCATATTGTAGAGAATAACAGCCTCTGTGTATATTATAGAGAATAACAGCCCCTGTGTATATGATAGAGAATAACTGTCCTTGTGTATATTATAGAGAATAACAGCCGCTGTGTCTATTATAGAGAATAACAGTCTCTGTGTATATTCTAGAGAAAATCAGACCCTGTGTATATTTTAGAGAATAACAGTCCCTGTGTATATTATACAGAATAACTGTCTGTGTATATTATAGAGAATCACAGTCCCGGTGTATATTATAGAGAATAACAGTCCCTGAGTATATTATAGAGAGTGACAGTCTCTGCGTATATTCCAGTGAAGAATAGTCTCTGTGTATATTATAGAGAATAACAGCCGCTGTGGATATGAGAGAATAACAGTCCCTGTGTATATTATAGAGAATAACAGTCCCTGTGTATATTATAGAGAATAACAGTCCCTGAGTATATTATCGAGAGTAACAGTCTCTGTGTATATTACAGAGAATAACAGACCCTGTGTATATTATAGAGAATAACAGCCCCTGTGTATATTATAGAGAATGACAGCCGCTTTGTATATTATAGAGAATAGCAGTCTCTGTGTATATGATAGAGAATAACAGTCTGTGTGTATATTATAGAGAATAACAGTCCCTGTGTTTATTATTGAGAATAACTGTCCTTGTGTAGATTATAGAGAATACAGTCCCTGTGTATATTATAGAGAATAACAGCCGCTGTGTATATTATAGAGAATAACAGTCCTTGTGTATATTACAGAGAATAACAGCCGCTGTGTTTTTCTAGAGAATAATAGTCTGTGTGTATATTATAGAGAATAACAGTCCTTGTGTATATTATAGAGAATAACAGCCCCTGTGTATATTATAGAGAATGACAGCCGCTTTGTATATTATAGAGAATAGCAGTCTCTGTGCATATTGTAGAGAATAACAGCCTCTGTGTATATTATAGAGAATAACAGCCCCTGTGTATATGATAGAGAATAACTGTCCTTGTGTATATTATAGAGAATAACAGCCGCTGTGTCTATTATAGAGAATAACAGTCTCTGTGTATATTCTAGAGAAAATCAGACCCTGTGTATATTTTAGAGAATAACAGTCCCTGTGTATATTATACAGAATAACTGTCTGTGTATATTATAGAGAATCACAGTCCCGGTGTATATTATAGAGAATAACAGTCCCTGAGTATATTATAGAGAGTAACAGTCTCTGCGTATATTCTAGTGAAGAATAGTCTCTGTGTATATTACAGAGAATAACAGCCGCTGTGGATATGAGAGAATAACAGTCCCTGTGTATATTATAGAGAATAACAGTCCCTGTGTATATTATAGAGAATAACAGTCCCTGAGTATATTATCGAGAGTAACAGTCTCTGTGTATATTACAGAGAATAACAGACCCTGTGTATATTATAGAGAATAACAGCCCCTGTGTATATTATAGAGAATGACAGCCGCTTTGTATATTATAGAGAATAGCAGTCTCTGTGTATATGATAGAGAATAACAGTCTGTGTGTATATTATAGAGAATAACAGTCCCTGTGTTTATTATTGAGAATAACTGTCCTTGTGTAGATTATAGAGAATACAGTCCCTGTGTATATTATAGAGAATAACAGCCGCTGTGTATATTATAGAGAATAACAGTCCTTGTGTATATTACAGAGAATAACAGCCGCTGTGTTTTTCTAGAGAATAATAGTCTGTGTGTATATTATAGGGAATAACAGTCCTTGTGTATATTATAGAGAATACAGTCCCTGTGTATATTATAGAGAATAACAGTCCCTGTGTATATTATAGAGAATAAGAGTCCCTGTGTATATTATAGAGAATAACTGTCTGTGTATATTATAGAGAATAACAGTCCCTGTGTATATTATAGAGAATAACAGTCCCTGTGTATATTATAGAGAATAACAGTCCCTGAGTATATTATAGAGAGTAACAAAGGGACTAGGGATAACCCTGGGAATTACAGGCCAAGGTTCAAAAAAGGGACTAGGGATAACCCTGGGAATTACAGGCCAGTTAGTCTTACTTCGGTGGTAGGCAAAGTAATGGAAAGGGTACTGAAGGATAGGATTTCCGAGCATCTGGAAAGACACTGCTTGATTAGGGATAGTCAGCACGGATTTGTGAGGGGTAGGTCTTGCCTTACAAATCTTATTGAATTCTTTGAGGAGGTGACCAAGCATGTGGATGAAGGTAAAGCAGTGGATGTAGTGTACATGGATTTTAGTAAGGCATTTGATAAAGTTCCCCATGGTAGGCTTATGCAGAAATTAAGGAGGCATGGGATAGTGGGAAATTTGGCCAGTTGGATAACGAACTGGCTAACCGATAGAAGTCAGAGAGTGGTGGTGGATGGCAAATATTCAGCCTGGATCCCCGTTACCAGTGGCGTACCGCAGGGATCAGTTCTGGGTCCTCTGCTGTTTGTGATTTTCATTAATGACTTGGATGAGGGAGTTGAAGGGTGGGTCAGTAAATTTGCAGACGATACGAAGATTGGTGGAGTTGTGAATAGTAAGGAGGGCTGTTGTCGGCTGCAAAGAGACATAGATAGGATGCAGAGCTGGGCTGAGAAGTGGCAGATGGAGTTTAACCCTGAAAAGTGTGAGGTTGTCCATTTTGGAAGGACAAATATGAATGCGGAATACAGGGTTAACGGTAGAGTTCTTGGCAATGTGGAGGAGCAGAGAGATCTTGGGGTCTATGTTCATACATCTTTGAAAGTTGCCACTCAAGTGGATAGAGCTGTGAAGAAGGCCTATGGTGTGCTCACATTCATTAACAGAGGGATTGAATTTAAGAGCCGTGAAGTGATGATGCAGCTGTACAAAACTTTGGTACGGCCACATTTGGAGTACTGTGTACAGTTCTGGTCGCCTCATTTTAGGAAGGATGTGGAAGCTTTGGAAAAGGTGCAAAGAAGATTTACCAGGATGTTGCCTGGAATGGAGAGTAGGTCTTACGAGGAAAGGTTGAGGGTGCTAGGCCTTTTCTCATTAGAACGGAGAAGGATGAGGGGCGACTTGATAGAGGTTTATAAGATGATCAGGGGAATAGATAGAGTAGACAGTCAGAGACTGTTTCCCCGGGTGGAACAAACCATTACAAGGGGGCATAAATTTAAGGTGAAAGGTGGAAGATATAGGAGGGATATCAGAGGTAGGTTCTTTACCCAGAGAGTAGTGGGGGCATGGAATGCACTGCCTGTGGAAGTAGTTGAGTCGGAAACATTAGGGACCTTCAAGCAGCTATTGGATAGGTACATGGATTACGGTTCAATGATATAGTGTAGATTTATTTGTTCTCAAGGGCAGCACGGTAGCATTGTGGATAGCAAAATTGCTTCACAGCTCCAGGGTCCCAGGTTCGATTCCGGCTTGGGTCACTGACTGTGCGGAGTCTGCACGTCCTCCCCGTGTCTGCGTGGGTTTCCTCCGGGTGCTCCGGTTTCCTCCCACAATCCAAAGATGTGCGTGTTAGGTGAATTGGCCAATGATAAATTGCCCTTAACGTCCAAAATGCCCTTGGTGTTGGGTGAAGGTGTTGAGTTTGGGTAGGGTGCTCTTTCCAAGAGCCGGTGCAGACTCAAAGGGCCGAATGGCCTCCTTCTGCACTGTAAATTCAATGATAATTTATGATTAATCTAGGACAAAGGTTCGGCACAACATCGTGGGCCGAAGGGCCTGTTCTGTGCTGTATTTTCTATGTTCTATGTTCTATGTAACAGTCTCTGTGCATATTATAGAGAATAACAGTCTCTGTGTATATTATAGAGAATAACAGTCCCTGAGTATATTATAGAGAATAACAGTCCCTGAGTATATTATAGAGAATAACAGTCCCTGAGTATATTATCGACAGTAACAGTCTCTATGTATATTATAGTGAAGAACAGTCTCTGTGAATATTATAGAGAATAACAGTCTCTGTATATTATAGGGAATAACAGTCCCTGTGTATATTATAGAGAATAACAGTCCCTGTGTATATTATAGAGAATAACAGTCCCTGAGTATATTATCGACAGTAACAGTCTCTGTGTATATTATAGTGAAGAACAGTCTCTGTGTATATTATAGAGAATAACAGTCTCTGTATATTATAGGGAATAACAGTCCCTGTGTATATTATAGAGAATAACAGCCCCTGTGTATATTATAGAGAATAACAGCCCCTGTGTATATTATAGAGAATAACAGCCCCTGTGTATATTATGGAGAACAACAGTCCCTGAGTATATTGTAGAGAATAACAGTCCCTGTGTATATTATAGAGAATAACAGTCTCTGTGTATATTATAGAGAATAACAGTCCCTGTGTATATTATAGAGAATAACAGACCCTGTGTATATTATAGAGAATAACAGTCTCTGTATATTATAGGGAATAACAGTCCCGGTGTGTATTATAGAGAATAACAGCCCCTGTGTATATTACAGAGAATAACAGTCTCTGTGTATATTATAGAGGATAACAGCCCCTGTGTATATTATAGAGAATAACAGCCCCTGTGTATATTATAGAGAATAACAGTCCCTGAGTATATTATAGAGAATAACAGTCCCTGAGTATATTATCGACAGTAACAGTCTCTGTATATATTATAGTGAAGAACAGTCTCTGTGTATATTATAGAGAATAACAGTCTCTGTATATTATAGGGAATAACAGTCCCTGTGTATATTATAGAGAATAACAGTCCCTGTGTATATTATAGAGAATAACAGTCCCTGAGTATATTATCAACAGTAACAGTCTCTGTGTATATTATAGTGAAGAACAGTCTCTGTGTATATTATAGAGAATAACAGTCTCTGTATATTATAGGGAATAACAGTCCCTGTGTATATTATAGAGAATAACAGTCCCTGTGTATATTATCGAGAATAACAGTCCCTGTGTATATTATAGGGAATAACAGTCCCGGTGTATATTATAGAGAATAACAGCCCCTGTGTATATTATAGAGAATAACAGTTTCTGTGTATATTATAGAGAATAACAGTCCCGTTGTATATTATAGAGAATAACAGTCTCTGTGTATATCATAGAGAATAACAGTCTGTGTATATTACAGAGAATAACAGTCTCTGTGTATATTATAGAGAATAACAGCCCCTGTGTATATTATAGAGAATAACAGCCCCTGTGTATATTATAGAGAATAACAGCCCCTGTGTATATTATGGAGAACAACAGTCCCTGTGTATATTGTAGAGAATAACAGTCCCTGTGTATATTATAGAGAATAGCAGTCTCTGTGTATATGATAGAGAATAACAGACCCTGTGTATATTATAGAGAATAACAGTCTCTGTATATTATAGGGAATAACAGTCCCGGTGTATATTATAGAGAATAACAGCCCCTGTGTATATTATAGAGAATAACAGTCTCTGTGTATATTATAGAGAATAACAGTCCCGTTGTAGATTATAGAGAATAACAGTCTCTGTGTATATCATAGAGAATAACAGTCTGTGTATATTACAGGGAATAACAGTCTCTGTGTCTATTATAGAGAATAACAGCCCCTGTGTATATTATAGAGAATAACAGCCCCTGTGTATATTATAGAGAATAACAGCCCCTGTGTATATTTTGGAGAACAACAGTCCCTGTGTATATTGTAGAGAATAACAGCCCCTGTGTATATGATAGAGAATAACTGTCAGTGTATATTATAGAGAATAACAGCCGCTGTGTATATTATAGAGAATAACAGTCTCTGTGTATATTCTAGAGAATAACAGCCCCTGTGTATATTATAGAGAAAATCAGACCCTGTGTATATTTTAGAGAATAACAGTCCCTGTGTATATTATACAGAATAACTGTCTGTGTATATTATAGAGAATCACAGTCCCTGTGTATATTATAGAGAATAACAGTCCCTGAGTATATTATAGAGAGTAACAGTCTCTGCGTATATTCTAGTGAAGAAAAGTCTCTGTGTATATTATAGAGAATAACAGCCGCTGTGTATATGAGAGAATAACAGTCCCTGTGTATATTATAGAGAATAACAGTCCCTGTGTATATTATAGAGAATAACAGTCCCTGAGTATATTATCGAGAATGACAGCCGCTTTGTATATTATAGAGAATAGCAGTCTCTGTGTATATGATAGAGAATAACAGTCTCTGTGTATATTATAGAGAATAACAGTCCCTGAGTATATTATAGAGAGTAACAGTCTCTGCGTATATTGTAGAGAATAACAGTCCCTGTGTATATTATAGAGAATTCTGTGTGTATATTATAGAGAATAACAGTCTGTGTATATTATAGAGAATAACAGCCTCTGTGTATATTATAGAGAATAGCAGCCCCTGTGTAGATTATAGAGAATAACAGACTGTGTATATTATAGAGAATAACAGTCCCTGTGTATATTATAGAGAATAACTGTCTATGTCTATTATAGAGAATAACAATCCCTGTGTATGTTACAGAGAATAACAGTCCCTGAGTATATTATAGAGAATAACAGCCTCTGTGTATATTATAGAGAATAGCAGCCCCTGTGTAGATTATAGAGAATAACAGACTGTGTATATTATAGAGAATAACAGTCCCTGTGTATATTATAGAGAATAACTGTCTATGTCTATTATAGAGAATAACAATCCCTGTGTATGTTATAGAGAATAACAGTCCCTGAGTATATTATAGAGAATAACAGCCGCTGTGTATATTATAGAGAATAACAGTCCCTGTGTATATTATAGAGAATAACAGTTCCTGTGTATATTATAGAGAATAACAGTCCCTGAGTATATTATAGAGAGTAACAGTCTCTGTGTATATTATAGTGAAGAACAGTCTCTGTGTATATTACAGAGAATAACATACCTTGTGTATATTGTAGAGAATAACAGCCCCTGTGTATATGATAGAGAATGACAGCCGCTTTGTATATGATAGAGAATAACAGTCTTTGTGTATATTATAGAGAATAACTGTCCCTGTGTTTATTATAGAGAATAACAGCCTCTGTGTATATTTATAGAGAAGAACAGTCTCTGTGTATATTATAGAGAATAACAGTCCCTGTGTATATTATAGAGAATAACAGTCCCTGTGTATATTAAAGAGAATAACAGCCGCCGTGTATATTATAGAGAATAACAGTCCCTGTGTATATTATAGAGAATAACAGGCTCTGTGTATATTATGGAGAATAACAGCCACTGAGTATATTATAGAGAATAACAGTCTCTGTGCATATTTATAGAGAAGAACAGTCTCTGTGTATATTATAGAGAATAACAGTCCCTGTGTATATTATAGAGAATAACAGCCGCCGTGTATATTATAGAGAATAACAGTCCCTGTGTATATTATAGGGAATAACAGTCTGTGTATATTATAGAGAATAACAGTCTCTGTGTATCTTATAGAGAAGAACAGCCCCTGTGTATATTATAGAGAATAACAGTCCCTGTGTATATTATAGAGAATAACAGTCCCAGTGTATATTATAGAGAATAACAGACCCTGTGTATATTATAGAGAATAACAGTCTCTGACTATTATAGGGAATAACAGTCCCGGTGTATATTATAGAGAATAACAGCCCCTGTGTATATTATAGTGAAGAACAGTCTCTGTGTATATTATAGAGAATAACAGCCGCTCTGTATATTATAGAGAATAACAGTCCATGTGTATATTATAGAGAATAACAGCTGCTGTGTATATTATAGAGAATAACAGTCCTTGTGTATATTACAGAGAATAACAACCGCTGTGTTTTTCTAGAGAATAATAGTCTGTGTGTATATTATAGAGAATACAGTCCCTGTGTATCTTATAGAGAATAACAGTCCCTGTGTATCTTATAGAGAATGACAGCCGCTTTGTATATTATAGAGAATAACAGTCTCTGTGTATATGATAGAGAATAACAGTCTCTGTGTATATTATAGAGGATAACAGTCCCTGTGTTTATTATTGACAATAACTGTTCTTGTGTATATTATAGAGAATAACAGCTGCTGTGTATATTATAGAGAATAACAGTCCTTGTGTATATTACAGAGAATAACAACCGCTGTGTTTTTCTAGAGAATAATAGTCTGTATGTATATTATAGAGAATACAGTCCCTGTGTATCTTATAGAGAATAACAGTCCCTGTGTATATTATAGAGAATAACAGACCCTGTGTATATTATAGAGAATAACAGTCTGTGTGTATATTTATAAACAATAACAGTCCTTGTGTATATTATAGAGAATACAGTCCCTGGGTATATTATAGAGAAAACAGTCCCTGTGTATATTATAGAGAATAACAGTCTGTGTATATTATAGAGAATAACAGCCCCTCTGTATACTATGAAGAATAACAGTCTCCGTGTATATTATAGAGAATAACAGTCCCTGTGTATATTATAGAGAATAACAGGCCATGTGTATATCATAGAGAATAACAGTCCCTGTGTATATTCCAGAGAATAACAGACCCTGTGTATATTATAGAGAATGACAGCCGCTGTGTATATTATAGAGAATAACAGCCCCTGTGTATATTATAGAGAATAACAGCCTCTGTGTATAGTCTAGAGAATAACAGCCCCTGTGTATATTATAGAGAAAATCAGACCCTGTGTATATTATAGAGAATAACAGTCCCTGTGCATATTATAGAGAATAACAGACCGTGTATATTATAGAGAATAACAGTCTCTGTGTATATTATAGAGAATAACAGCCTCTGTGTATATCATAGAGAATAACAGTCCCGGTGTATATTATAGAGAATAAGTGCCCCTATGTATATTATAGAGAATAACAGACCCTGTGTATATTATAAAGAATAACAGTCTCTGTATATTATAGAGATTAACAGCCTCTGTGTATATTACAGAGAATAACAGCCTCTGTGTATATTAGAGAGACTAACAGCCTCAGTGTATATTATAGAGAATAGCAGTCTCTGTGTATATTATAGAGCATAATAGCCGCTGTGCATATTATAGAGAACAGTCCTTGTGTATATTATAGAGAATAACAGCCGCTGTGTATATTATAGAGAATAACAGTCCTTGTGTATATTATAGAGAATAACAGTCCCTGTGTATATTATAGAGAATAACAGTCCCTGTGTATATTATAAAGAATAACAATCCTTGTGTATATAATAGAGAATAACAGCTGCTGTGTATATTATAGGGAATAACAGTCCCTGTGTATATTACAGAGAATAACAGTCCCGGTGTATATCATAGAGAATAACAGTCCCTGAGTATATTATCGAGAATGACAGCCGCTTTGTATATTATAGAGAATAGCAGTCTCTGTGCATATGATAGAGAATAACAGTCTCTGTGTATATTATAGAGAATAACAGTCCCTGAGTATATTATAGAGAGTAACAGTCTCTGCGTATATTCTAGTGAAGAACAGTCTCTGTGTATATTATAGAGAATAACAGCCGCTGTGTATATGAGAGAATAACAGTCCCTGTGTATATTATAGAGAATAACAGTCCCTGTGTATATTATAGAGAACAACAGTCCCTGTGTATATTGTAGAGAATAACAGTCCCTGTGTATATTATAGAGAATTCTGTGTGTATATTATAGAGAATAACAGTCTGTGTATATTATAGAGAATAACAGCCTCTGTGTATATTGTAGAGAATAGCAGCCCCTGTGTATATTATAGAGAATAACAGTCCCTGTGTAGATTATAGAGAATAACAGACTGTGTATATTATAGAGAATAACAGTCCCTGTGTATATTATAGAGAATAACTGTCTATGTCTATTATAGAGAATAACAATCCCTGTGTTTGTTATAGAGAATAACAGTCCCTGAGTATATTATAGAGAATAACAGCCGCTGTGTATATTATAGAGAATAACAGTCCCTGTGTATATTATAGAGAATAACAGTTCCTGTGTATATTATAGAGAATAACAGTCCCTGAGTATATTATAGAGAGTAACAGTCTCTGTGTATATTATAGTGAAGAACAGTCTCTGTGTATATTACAGAGAATAACATACCTTGTGTATATTGTAGAGAATAACAGCCCCTGTGTATATGATAGAGAATGACAGCCGCTTTGTATATGATAGAGAATAACAGTCTTTGTGTATATTATAGAGAATAACTGTCCCTGTGTTTATTATAGAGAATAACCGCCTCTGTGTATATTTATAGAGAAGAACAGTCTCTGTGTATATTATAGAGAATAACAGTCCCTGTGTATATTATAGAGAATAACAACCCCTGTGTATATTATAGAGAATAACAGTCCCTGTGTATATTAAAGAGAATAACAGCCGCCGTGTATATTATAGAGAATAACAGTCCCTGTGTATATTATAGAGAATAACAGGCTCTGTGTATATTATGGAGAATAACAGCCACTGAGTATATTATAGAGAATAACAGTCTCTGTGTATATTTATAGAGAAGAAGAGTCTCTGTGTATATTATAGAGAATAACAGTCCCTGTGTATATTATAGAGAATAACAGCCGCCGTGTATATTATAGAGAATAACAGTCCCTGTGTATATTATAGGGAATAACAGTCTGTGTATATTATAGAGAATAACAGTCTCTGTGTATATTATAGAGAAGAACAGCCCCTGTGTATATTATAGAGAATAACAGTCCCTGTGTATATTATAGAGAATAACAGTCCCTGTGTATATTATAGAGAATAACAGACCCTGTGTATATTATAGAGAATAACAGTCTCTGACTATTATAGGGAATAACAGTCCCGGTGTATATTATAGAGAATAACAGCCCCTGTGTATATTATAGTGAATAACAGTCTGTGTATATTATAGGGAATAACAGTCCCGGTGTATATTATAGAGAATAACAGTCTCTGTGTATATTATAGAGAATAACAGACCCTGTGTATATAATAGAGAATAACAGTCTCTGTAGATTATAGAGAATAACAGTCCCTGTGTATATTACAGAGAATAACAGTCTCTGTGTATATTATAGAGAATAACAGCCCCTGTGTCTATTATAGAGAATAACAGCCCCTGTGTATATTTTAGAGAATAACAGCCCCTGTGTATATTATAGAGAACAACAGTCCCTGTGGATATTATAGAGAATAACAGTCCCTGTGTATATTATTGAGAATAACAGTACCTGAGTATATTATAGAGAGTAACAGTCTCTGTGTATATTATAGTGAAGAACAGTCTCTGTGTATATTATAGAGAATAACAGCCGCTCTGTATATTATAGAGAATAACAGTCCATGTGTATATTATAGAGACTAACAGTCCCTGTGTATATCATAGCGAATAACAGTCCCTGAGTATATTATAGAGAGTAACAGTCTCTGTGTATATTATAGTGAAGAACAGTCTCTGTGTATATTACAGAGAATAACAGACCCTGTGTATATTATAGAGAATAACAGCCCCTGTGTATCTTATAGAGAATGACAGCCGCTTTGTATATTATAGAGAATAACAGTCTCTGTGTATATGATAGAGAATAACAGTCTCTGTGTATATTATAGAGGATAACAGTCCCTGTGTTTATTATTGACAATAACTGTTCTTGTGTATATTATAGAGAATAACAGCTGCTGTGTATATTATAGAGAATAACAGTCCTTGTGTATATTACAGAGAATAACAACCGCTGTGTTTTTCTAGAGAATAATAGTCTGTGTGTATATTATAGAGAATACAGTCCCTGTGTATCTTATAGAGAATAACAGTCCCTGTGTATATTATAGAGAATAACAGACCCTGTGTATATTATAGAGAATAACAGTCTGTGTGTATATTTATAAACAATAACAGTCCTTGTGTATATTATAGAGAATACAGTCCCTGGGTATATTATAGAGAAAACAGTCCCTGTGTATATTATAGAGAATAACAGTCTGTGTATATTATAGAGAATAACAGCCCCTCTGTATACTATGAAGAATAACAGTCTCCGTGTATATTATAGAGAATAACAGTCCCTGTGTATATTATAGAGAATAACAGGCCATGTGTATATCATAGAGAATAACAGTCCCTGTGTATATTCCAGAGAATAACAGACCCTGTGTATATTATAGAGAATGACAGCCGCTGTGTATATTATAGAGAATAACAGCCCCTGTGTATATTATAGAGAATAACAGCCCCTGTGTATAGTCTAGAGAATAACAGCCCCTGTGTATATTATAGAGAAAATCAGACCCTGTGTATATTATAGAGAATAACAGTCCCTGTGCATATTATAGAGAATAACAGACCGTGTATATTATAGAGAATAACAGTCTCTGTGTATATTATAGAGAATAACAGTCTCTGTGTATATCATAGAGAATAACAGTCCCGGTGTATATTATAGAGAATAAGTGCCCCTATGTATAGTATAGAGAATAACAGACCCTGTGTATATTATAAAGAATAACAGTCTCTGTATATTATAGAGATTAACAGCCTCTGTGTATATTACAGAGAATAACAGCCTCTGTGTATATTAGAGAGACTAACAGCCTCAGTGTATATTATAGAGAATAGCAGTCTCTGTGTATATTATAGAGCATAATAGCCGCTGTGCATATTATAGAGAACAGTCCTTGTGTATATTATAGAGAATAACAGCCGCTGTGTATATTATAGAGAATAACAGTCCTTGTGTATATTATAGAGAATAACAGTCCCTGTGTATATTATAGAGAATAACAGTCCCTGTGTATATTATAAAGAATAACAATCCTTGTGTATATAATAGAGAATAACAGCTGCTGTGTATATTATAGGGAATAACAGTCCCTGTGTATATTACAGAGAATAACAGTCCCGGTGTATATCATAGAGAATAACAGTCCCTGTGTTTATCATAGAGAATAACAGTCTCTGTGTATATTTTAGAGAATAACAGTCTCTGTGTATATTATAGAGAATAACAGTCCTTGTGTATGTTATAGAGACTAACAGACCCTGTGTATATTATAGAGAATAACAGTCCCTGTGTACATTATAGGGAATAACAGTCCCTGTGGATATTATAGAGAATAACAGTCCCTGTGTATATCATAGAGAATAACAGTCTCTGTGTATATTATAGAGAATAACAGTCTCTGTGTATATTATAGAGAATAACAGTCCCTGTGTATATTATAGAGAATAACAGTCCCTGTGTATATTATAGTGAAGAACAGTCCCGTTGTATATTATTGAGAATAACAGCCCCTATGTATATTATAGAGAATAACAGTCCCTGTGTATATTATAGAGAATAACAGTCTCTGTGTATATTATAGAGAATAACAGTCCTTGTGTATATTATAGAGACTAACAGACCCTGTGTATATTATAGAGAATAACAGTCCCTGTGTACATTATAGAGACTAGCAGCCCCTGTGTATATTATAGAGAATAACAGTCTCTGTGTATATTATAGAGAATAACAGTCTGTGTATATTAGAGAGAATAACAGACCCTGTGTATATTATAGAGAATAACAGGCTCTGTGTATATTATGGAGAATAACAGCCACTGAGTATATTATAGAGAATAACAGTCTCTGTGTATATTTATAGAGAAGAAGAGTCTCTGTGTATATTATAGAGAATAACAGTCCCTGTGTATATTATAGAGAATAACAGCCGCCGTGTATATTATAGAGAATAACAGTCCCTGTGTATATTATAGGGAATAACAGTCTGTGTATATTATAGAGAATAACAGTCTCTGTGTATATTATAGAGAAGAACAGCCCCTGTGTATATTATAGAGAATAACAGTCCCTGTGTATATTATAGAGAATAACAGTCCCTGTGTATATTACAGAGAATAACAGTCTCTGTGTATATTATAGAGAATAACAGCCCCTGTGTCTATTATAGAGAATAACAGCCCCTGTGTATATTTTAGAGAATAACAGCCCCTGTGTATATTATAGAGAACAACAGTCCCTGTGGATATTATAGAGAATAACAGTCCCTGTGTATATTATTGAGAATAACAGTACCTGAGTATATTATAGAGAGTAACAGTCTCTGTGTATATTATAGTGAAGAACAGTCTCTGTGTATATTATAGAGAATAACAGCCGCTCTGTATATTATAGAGAATAACAGTCCATGTGTATATTATAGAGACTAACAGTCCCTGTGTATATCATAGCGAATAACAGTCCCTGAGTATATTATAGAGAGTAACAGTCTCTGTGTATATTATAGTGAAGAACAGTCTCTGTGTATATTACAGAGAATAACAGACCCTGTGTATATTATAGAGAATAACAGCCCCTGTGTATCTTATAGAGAATGACAGCCGCTTTGTATATTATAGAGAATAACAGTCTCTGTGTATATGATAGAGAATAACAGTCTCTGTGTATATTATAGAGGATAACAGTCCCTGTGTTTATTATTGACAATAACTGTTCTTGTGTATATTATAGAGAATAACAGCTGCTGTGTATATTATAGAGAATAACAGTCCTTGTGTATATTACAGAGAATAACAACCGCTGTGTTTTTCTAGAGAATAATAGTCTGTTTTTATATTATAGAGAATACAGTCCCTGTGTATCTTATAGAGAATAACAGTCCCTGTGTATATTATAGAGAATAACAGACCCTGTGTATATTATAGAGAATAACAGTCTGTGTGTATATTTATAAACAATAACAGTCCTTGTGTATATTATAGAGAATACAGTCCCTGTGTACATTATAGGGAATAACAGTCCCTGTGGATATTATAGAGAATAACAGTCCCTGTGTATATCATAGAGAATAACAGTCTCTGTGTATATTATAGAGAATAACAGTCTCTGTGTATATTATAGAGAATAACAGTCCCTGTGTATATTATAGAGAATAACAGTCCCTGTGTATATTATAGTGAAGAACAGTCCCGTTGTATATTATTGAGAATAACAGCCCCTATGTATATTATAGAGAATAACAGTCCCTGTGTATATTATAGAGAATAACAGTCTCTGTGTATATTATAGAGAATAACAGTCCTTGTGTATATTATAGAGACTAACAGACCCTGTGTATATTATAGAGAATAACAGTCCCTGTGTACATTATAGAGACTAGCAGCCCCTGTGTATATTATAGAGAATAACAGTCTCTGTGTATATTATAGAGAATAACAGTCTGTGTATATTAGAGAGAATAACAGACCCTGTGTATATTATAGAGAATAACAGGCTCTGTGTATATTATGGAGAATAACAGCCACTGAGTATATTATAGAGAATAACAGTCTCTGTGTATATTTATAGAGAAGAAGAGTCTCTGTGTATATTATAGAGAATAACAGTCCCTGTGTATATTATAGAGAATAACAGCCGCCGTGTATATTATAGAGAATAACAGTCCCTGTGTATATTATAGGGAATAACAGTCTGTGTATATTATAGAGAATAACAGTCTCTGTGTATATTATAGAGAAGAACAGCCCCTGTGTATATTATAGAGAATAACAGTCCCTGTGTATATTATAGAGAATAACAGTCCCTGTGTATATTACAGAGAATAACAGTCTCTGTGTATATTATAGAGAATAACAGCCCCTGTGTCTATTATAGAGAATAACAGCCCCTGTGTATATTTTAGAGAATAACAGCCCCTGTGTATATTATAGAGAACAACAGTCCCTGTGGATATTATAGAGAATAACAGTCCCTGTGTATATTATTGAGAATAACAGTACCTGAGTATATTATAGAGAGTAACAGTCTCTGTGTATATTATAGTGAAGAACAGTCTCTGTGTATATTATAGAGAATAACAGCCGCTCTGTATATTATAGAGAATAACAGTCCATGTGTATATTATAGAGACTAACAGTCCCTGTGTATATCATAGCGAATAACAGTCCCTGAGTATATTATAGAGAGTAACAGTCTCTGTGTATATTATAGTGAAGAACAGTCTCTGTGTATATTACAGAGAATAACAGACCCTGTGTATATTATAGAGAATAACAGCCCCTGTGTATCTTATAGAGAATGACAGCTGCTTTGTATATTATAGAGAATAACAGTCTCTGTGTATATGATAGAGAATAACAGTCTCTGTGTATATTATAGAGGATAACAGTCCCTGTGTTTATTATTGACAATAACTGTTCTTGTGTATATTATAGAGAATAACAGCTGCTGTGTATATTATAGAGAATAACAGTCCTTGTGTATATTACAGAGAATAACAACCGCTGTGTTTTTCTAGAGAATAATAGTCTGTTTTTATATTATAGAGAATACAGTCCCTGTGTATCTTATAGAGAATAACAGTCCCTGTGTATATTATAGAGAATAACAGACCCTGTGTATATTATAGAGAATAACAGTCTGTGTGTATATTTATAAACAATAACAGTCCTTGTGTATATTATAGAGAATACAGTCCCTGGGTATATTATAGAGAAAACAGTCCCTGTGTATATTATAGAGAATAACAGTCTGTGTATATTATAGAGAATAACAGCCCCTCTGTATACTATGAAGAATAACAGTCTCCGTGTATATTATAGAGAATAACAGTCCCTGTGTATATTATAGAGAATAACAGGCCATGTGTATATCATAGAGAATAACAGTCCCTGTGTATATTCCAGAGAATAACAGACCCTGTGTATATTATAGAGAATGACAGCCGCTGTGTATATTATAGAGAATAACAGCCCCTGTGTATATTATAGAGAATAACAGCCCCAGTGTATAGTCTAGAGAATAACAGCCCCTGTGTATATTATAGAGAAAATCAGACCCTGTGTATATTATAGAGAATAACAGTCCCTGTGCATATTATAGAGAATAACAGACCGTGTATATTATAGAGAATAACAGTCTCTGTGTATATTATAGAGAATAACAGTCTCTGTGTATATCATAGAGAATAACAGTCCCGGTGTATATTATAGAGAATAAGTGCCCCTATGTATAGTATAGAGAATAACAGACCCTGTGTATATTATAAAGAATAACAGTCTCTGTATATTATAGAGATTAACAGCCTCTGTGTATATTACAGAGAATAACAGCCTCTGTGTATATTAGAGAGACTAACAGCCTCAGTGTATATTATAGAGAATAGCAGTCTCTGTGTATATTATAGAGCATAATAGCCGCTGTGCATATTATAGAGAACAGTCCTTGTGTATATTATAGAGAATAACAGCCGCTGTGTATATTATAGAGAATAACAGTCCTTGTGTATATTATAGAGAATAACAGTCCCTGTGTATATTATAGAGAATAACAGTCCCTGTGTATATTATAAAGAATAACAATCCTTGTGTATATAATAGAGAATAACAGCTGCTGTGTATATTATAGGGAATAACAGTCCCTGTGTATATTACAGAGAATAACAGTCCCGGTGTATATCATAGAGAATAACAGTCCCTGTGTTTATCATAGAGAATAACAGTCTCTGTGTATATTTTAGAGAATAACAGTCTCTGTGTATATTATAGAGAATAACAGTCCTTGTGTATGTTATAGAGACTAACAGACCCTGTGTATATTATAGAGAATAACAGTCCCTGTGTACATTATAGGGAATAACAGTCCCTGTGGATATTATAGAGAATAACAGTCCCTGTGTATATCATAGAGAATAACAGTCTCTGTGTATATTATAGAGAATAACAGTCTCTGTGTATATTATAGAGAATAACAGTCCCTGTGTATATTATAGAGAATAACAGTCCCTGTGTATATTACAGTGAAGAACAGTCCCGTTGTATATTATTGAGAATAACAGCCCCTATGTATATTATAGAGAATAACAGTCCCTGTGTATATTATAGAGAATAACAGTCTCTGTGTATATTATAGAGAATAACAGTCCTTGTGTATATTATAGAGACTAACAGACCCTGTGTATATTATAGAGAATAACAGTCCCTGTGTACATTATAGAGACTAGCAGCCCCTGTGTATATTATAGAGAATAACAGTCTCTGTGTATATTATAGAGAATAACAGTCTGTGTATATTAGAGAGAATAACAGTCCCTGTGTATGTTATAGAGAATAACTGTCTGTGTATATTATAGAGAATAATAGTCTATGTGTATATTGTAGAGTATAACAGCCCCTGTGTATATTATAGAGAATAACAGTCCCTGTGTATATTATAGAGAATAACAGTCCCTGTGTATATTATAGAGAATAACAGACCCTGTGTATATTATAGAGAATAACAGTCTCTGACTATTATAGGGAATAACAGTCCCGGTGTATATTATAGAGAATAACAGCCCCTGTGTATATTATAGTGAATAACAGTCTGTGTATATTATAGGGAATAACAGTCCCGGTGTATATTATAGAGAATAACAGTCTCTGTGTATATTATAGAGAATAACAGACCCTGTGTATATAATAGAGAATAACAGTCTCTCTATATTATAGAGAATAACAGTCCCTGTGTATCTTACAGAGAATAACAGTCTCTGTGTATATTATAGAGAATAACAGCCCCTGTGTATATTATAGAGAACAACAGCCCCTGTGTATATTATAGAGAATAACAGACCCTGTGTATATTATAGAGAATAACAGTCCCGGTGTATATTATAGAGAATAAGTGCCCCTATGTATATTATAGAGAATAACAG
This sequence comes from Scyliorhinus torazame, assembly GCF_047496885.1. NCBI lineage: Eukaryota > Metazoa > Chordata > Chondrichthyes > Carcharhiniformes > Scyliorhinidae > Scyliorhinus > Scyliorhinus torazame. Next base: position 22,473 of record NW_027308947.1, read on the forward strand.
ACCCTGTGTATATTATAAAGAATAACAGTCTCTGTATATTATAGAGATTAACAGCCTCTGTGTATATTACAGAGAATAACAGCCTCTGTGTATATTAGAGAGACTAACAGCCTCAGTGTATATTATAGAGAATAGCAGTCTCTGTGTATATTATAGAGCATAATAGCCGCTGTGCATATTATAGAGAACAGTCCTAGTGTATATTATAGAGAATAACAGCCGCTGTGTATATTATAGAGAATAACAGTCCTTGTGTATATTATAGAGAATAACAGTCCCTGTGTATATTATAGAGAATAACAGTCCCTGTGTATATTATAAAGAATAACAGTCCTTGTGTATATAATAGAGAATAACAGCTGCTGTGTATATTATAGGGAATAACAGTCCCTGTGTATATTACAGAGAATAACAGTCCCGGTGTATATCATAGAGAATAATAGTCCCTGTGTTTATCATAGAGAATAACAGTCTCTGTGTATATTATAGAGAATAACAGTCTCTGTGTATATTATAGAGAATAACAGTCCTTGTGTATATTATAGAGACTAACAGACCCTGTGTATATTATAGAGAATAACAGTCCCTGTGTACATTATAGAGACTAGCAGCCCCTGTGTATATTATAGAGAATAACAGTCTCTGTGTATATTATAGAGAATAACAGTCTGTGTATATTAGAGAGAATAACAGTCCCTGTGTATGTTATAGAGAATAACTGTCTGTGTATATTATAGAGAATAATAGTCTATGTGTATATTGTAGAGTATAACAGCCCCTGTGTATATTATAGAGAATAACAGTCCCTGTGTATATTATAGAGAATAACAGTCCCTGTGTATATTATAGAGAATAACAGGCCCTGTGTATATTATAGAGAATAACAGTCTCTGACTATTATAGGGAATAACAGTCCCGGTGTATATTATAGAGAATAACAGCCCCTGTGTATATTATAGTGAATAACAGTCTGTGTATATTATAGGGAATAACAGTCCCGGTGTATATTATAGAGAATAACAGTCTCTGTGTATATTATAGAGAATAACAGACCCTGTGTATATAGTAGAGAATAACAGTCTCTCTATATTATAGAGAATAACAGTCCCTGTGTATATTACAGAGAATAACAGTCTCTGTGTATATTATAGAGAATAACAGCCCCTGTGTATATTATAGAGAATAACAGCCCCTGTGTATATTATAGAGAATAACAGCCCCTGTGTATATTATAGAGAACAACAGTCCCTGTGGATATTGTAGAGAATAACAGTCCCTGTGTATATTATAGAGAATAACAGTCTGTGTGTGTATTATAGAGAATAACAGTCTGAGTGTATTATAGAGAATAACAGCCTCTGTGTATATTATAGAGAACAACAGCCCCTGTGTATATTATAGAGAATAACAGTCTCTGTGTATATCATAGAGAATAACAGTCCCGGTGTATATTATAGAGAATAAGTGCCCCTATGTATATTATAGAGAATAACAGACCCTGTGTATATTATAAAGAATAACAGTCTCTGTATATTATAGAGATTAACAGCCTCTGTGTATATTACAGAGAATAACAGCCTCTGTGTATATTAGAGAGACTAACAGCCTCAGTGTATATTATAGAGAATAGCAGTCTCTGTGTATATTATAGAGCATAATAGCCGCTGTGCATATTATAGAGAATAACAGTCCTTGTGTATATTATAGAGAATAACAGTCCCTGTGTATATTATAGAGAATAACAGTCCCTGTGTATATTATAAAGAATAACAGTCCTTGTGTATATAATAGAGAATAACAGCTGCTGTGTATATTATAGGGAATAACAGTCCCTGTGTATATTACAGAGAATAACAGTCCCGGTGTATATCATAGAGAATAACAGTCCCTGTGTTTATCATAGAGAATAACAGTCTCTGTGTATATTATAGAGAATAACAGTCTCTGTGTATATTATAGAGAATAACAGTCCTTGTGTATATTATAGAGACTAACAGACCCTGTGTATATTATAGAGAATAACAGTCCCTGTGTACATTATAGGGAATAACAGTCCCTGTGGATATTATAGAGAATAACAGTCCCTGTGTATATCATAGAGAATAACAGTCTCTGTGTATATTATAGAGAATAACAGTCTCTGTGTATATTATAGAGAATAACAGTCTCTGTGTATATTATAGAGATAACAGTCCTTGTGTACATTATAGAGACTAACAGTCCCTGTGTACATTATAGAGAATAACAGTCCCTGTGTATATTATAGAGAATAACAGTCCCTGTGTATATTATAGTGAAGAACAGTCCCGTTGTATATTATTGAGAATAACAGCCCCTATGTATATTATAGAGAATAACAGTCCCTGTGTATATTATAGAGAATAACAGTCTCTGTGTATATTATAGAGAATAACAGTCCTTGTGTATATTATAGAGACTAACAGACCCTGTGTATATTATAGAGAATAACAGTCCCTGTGTACATTATAGAGACTAGCAGCCCCTGTGTATATTAGAGAGAATAACAGTCTCTGTGTATATTATAGAGAATAACAGTCTGTGTATATTAGAGAGAATAACAGTCCCTGTGTATGTTATAGAGAATAACTGTCTGTGTATATTATAGAGAATAATAGTCTATGTGTATATTGTAGAGTATAACAGCCCCTGTGTATATTATGGAGAATAACAGTCCCTGTGTATATTATAGAGAATAACAGTCCCTGTGTATATTATAGAGAATAACAGACCCTGTGTATATTATAGAGAATAACAGTCTCTGACTATTATAGGGAATAACAGTCCCGGTGTATATTATAGAGAATAACAGCCCCTGTGTATATTATAGTGAATAACAGTCTGTGTATATTATAGGGAATAACAGTCCCGGTGTATATTATAGAGAATAACAGTCTCTGTGTATATTATAGAGAATAACAGACCCTGTGTATATAATAGAGAATAACAGTCTCTCTATATTATAGAGAATAACAGTCCCTGTGTATATTACAGAGAATAACAGTCTCTGTGTATATTATAGAGAATAACAGCCCCTGTGTATATTATAGAGAATAACAGCCCCTGTGTATATTATAGAGAATAACAGCCCCTGTGTATATTATAGAGAACAACAGTCCCTGTGGATATTGTAGAGAATAACAGTCCCTGTGTATATTATAGAGAATAACAGTCTGTGTGTGTATTATAGAGAATAACAGTCTGAGTATATTATAGAGAATAACAGCCTCTGTGTATATTATAGAGAACAACAGCCCCTGTGTATATTATAGAGAATAACAGTCCCTGTGTATATTATAGAGAATAACAGTCTGTGTATATTATAGAGAATAACAGTCCCTGTGTATATTATAGAGAATAACTGTCTGTCTATATTATAGAGAATAACAGTCCCTGTGTATATTATAGAGAATAACAGACCCTGTGTATATTATAGAGAATAACAGTCTCTGACTATTATAGGGAATAACAGTCCCGGTGTATATTATAGAGAATAACAGCCCCTGTGTATATTATAGTGAATAACAGTCTGTGTATATCATAGGGAATAACAGTCCCGGTGTATATTATAGAGAATAACAGTCTCTGTGTATATTATAGAGAATAACAGACCCTGTGTATATAATAGAGAATAACAGTCTCTCTATATTATAGAGAATAACAGTCCCTGTGTATATTACAGAGAATAACAGTCTCTGTGTATATTATAGAGAATAACAGCCCCTGTGTATATTATAGAGAATAACAGCCCCTGTGTATATTATAGAGAATAACAGCCCCTGTGTATATTATAGAGAACAACAGTCCCTGTGGATATTGTAGAGAATAACAGTCCCTGTGTATATTATAGAGAATAACAGTCTGTGTGTGTATTATAGAGAATAACAGTCTGAGTGTATTATAGAGAATAACAGCCTCTGTGTATATTATAGAGAACAACAGCCCCTGTGTATATTATAGAGAATAACAGTCTCTGTGTATATCATAGAGAATAACAGTCCCGGTGTATATTATAGAGAATAAGTGCCCCTATGTATATTATAGAGAATAACAGACCCTGTGTATATTATAAAGAATAACAGTCTCTGTATATTATAGAGATTAACAGCCTCTGTGTATATTACAGAGAATAACAGCCTCTGTGTATATTAGAGAGACTAACAGCCTCAGTGTATATTATAGAGAATAGCAGTCTCTGTGTATATTATAGAGCATAATAGCCGCTGTGCATATTATAGAGAACAGTCCTAGTGTATATTATAGAGAATAACAGCCGCTGTGTATATTATAGAGAATAACAGTCCTTGTGTATATTATAGAGAATAACAGTCCCTGTGTATATTATAGAGAATAACAGTCCCTGTGTATATTATAAAGAATAACAGTCCTTGTGTATATAATAGAGAATAACAGCTGCTGTGTATATTATAGGGAATAACAGTCCCTGTGTATATTACAGAGAATAACAGTCCCGGTGTATATCATAGAGAATAACAGTCCCTGTGTTTATCATAGAGAATAACAGTCTCTGTGTATATTATAGAGAATAACAGTCTCTGTGTATATTATAGAGAATAACAGTCCTTGTGTATATTATAGAGACTAACAGACCCTGTGTATATTATAGAGAATAACAGTCCCTGTGTACATTATAGGGAATAACAGTCCCTGTGGATATTATAGAGAATAACAGTCCCTGTGTATATCATAGAGAATAACAGTCTCTGTGTATATTATAGAGAATAACAGTCTCTGTGTATATTATAGAGAATAACAGTCTCTGTGTATATTATAGAGATAACAGTCCTTGTGTACATTATAGAGACTAACAGTCCCTGTGTACATTATAGAGAATAACAGTCCCTGTGTATATTATAGAGAATAACAGTCCCTGTGTATATTATAGTGAAGAACAGTCCCGTTGTATATTATTGAGAATAACAGCCCCTATGTATATTATAGAGAATAACAGTCCCTGTGTATATTATAGAGAATAACAGTCTCTGTGTATATTATAGAGAATAACAGTCCTTCTGTATATTATAGAGACTAACAGACCCTGTGTATATTATAGAGAATAACAGTCCCTGTGTACATTATAGAGACTAGCAGCCCCTGTGTATATTATAGAGAATAACAGTCTCTGTGTATATTATAGAGAATAACAGTCTGTGTATATTAGAGAGAATAACAGTCCCTGTGTATGTTATAGAGAATAACTGTCTGTGTATATTATAGAGAATAATAGTCTATGTGTATATTGTAGAGTATAACAGCCCCTGTGTATATTATGGAGAATAACAGTCCCTGTGTATATTATAGAGAATAACAGTCCCTGTGTATATTATAGAGAATAACAGACCCTCTGTATATTATAGAGAATAACAGTCTCTGACTATTATAGGGAATAACAGTCCCGGTGTATATTATAGAGAATAACAGCCCCTGTGTATATTATAGTGAATAACAGTCTGTGTATATTATAGGGAATAACAGTCCCGGTGTATATTATAGAGAATAACAGTCTCTGTGTATATTATAGAGAATAACAGACCCTGTGTATATAATAGAGAATAACAGTCTCTCTATATTATAGAGAATAACAGTCCCTGTGTATATTACAGAGAATAACAGTCTCTGTGTATATTATAGAGAATAACAGCCCCTGTGTATATTATAGAGAATAACAGCCCCTGTGTATATTATAGAGAATAACAGCCCCTGTGTATATTATAGAGAACAACAGTCCCTGTGGATATTGTAGAGAATAACAGTCCCTGTGTATATTATAGAGAATAACAGTCTGTGTGTGTATTATAGAGAATAACAGTCTGAGTATATTATAGAGAATAACAGCCTCTGTGTATATTATAGAGAACAACAGCCCCTGTGTATATTATAGAGAATAACAGTCCCTGTGTATATTATAGAGAATAACAGTCTGTGTATATTATAGAGAATAACAGTCCCTGTGTATATTATAGAGAATAACTGTCTGTCTATATTATAGAGAATAACAGTCCCTGTGTATATTATTGAGAATAACAGTCCCTGAGTATATTATAGAGAGTAACAGTCTCTGTGTATATTATAGTGAAAAACAGTCTCTGTGTATATTATAGAGAATAACAGCCGCTGTGTATATTATAGAGAATAACAGTCTCTGTGTATATCATAGAGAATAACAGTCCCGGTGTATATTATAGAGAATAAGTGCCCCTATGTATATTATAGAGAATAACAGACCCTGTGTATATTATAAAGAATAACAGTCTCTGTATATTATAGAGATTAACAGCCTCTGTGTATATTACAGAGAATAACAGCCTCTGTGTATATTAGAGAGACTAACAGCCTCAGTGTATATTATAGAGAATAGCAGTCTCTGTGTATATTATAGAGCATAATAGCCGCTGTGCATATTATAGAGAACAGTCCTAGTGTATATTATAGAGAATAACAGCCGCTGTGTATATTATAGAGAATAACAGTCCTTGTGTATATTATAGAGAATAACAGTCCCTGTGTATATTATAGAGAATAACAGTCCCTGTGTATATTATAAAGAATAACAGTCCTTGTGTATATAATAGAGAATAACAGCTGCTGTGTATATTATAGGGAATAACAGTCCCTGTGTATATTACAGAGAATAACAGTCCCGGTGTATATCATAGAGAATAACAGTCCCTGTGTTTATCATAGAGAATAACAGTCTCTGTGTATATAATAGAGAATAACAGTCTCTGTGTATATTATAGAGAATAACAGTCCTTGTGTATATTATAGAGACTAACAGACCCTGTGTATATTATAGAGAATAACAGTCCCTGTGTACATTATAGGGAATAACAGTCCCTGTGGATATTATAGAGAATAACAGTCCCTGTGTATATCATAGAGAATAACAGTCTCTGTGTATATTATAGAGAATAACAGTCTCTGTGTATATTATAGAGAATAACAGTCTCTGTGTATATTATAGAGATAACAGTCCTTGTGTACATTATAGAGACTAACAGTCCCTGTGTACATTATAGAGAATAACAGTCCCTGTGTATATTATAGAGAATAACAGTCCCTGTGTATATTATAGTGAAGAACAGTCCCGTTGTATATTATTGAGAATAACAGCCCCTATGTATATTATAGAGAATAACAGTCCCTGTGTATATTATAGAGAATAACAGTCTCTGTGTATATTATAGAGAATAACAGTCCTTCTGTATATTATAGAGACTAACAGACCCTGTGTATATTATAGAGAATAACAGTCCCTGTGTACATTATAGAGACTAGCAGCCCCTGTGTATATTATAGAGAATAACAGTCTCTGTGTATATTATAGAGAATAACAGTCTGTGTATATTAGAGAGAATAACAGTCCCTGTGTATGTTATAGAGAATAACTGTCTGTGTATATTATAGAGAATAATAGTCTATGTGTATATTGTAGAGTATAACAGCCCCTGTGTATATTATGGAGAATAACAGTCCCTGTGTATATTATAGAGAATAACAGTCCCTGTGTATATTATAGAGAATAACAGACCCTCTGTATATTATAGAGAATAACAGTCTCTGACTATTATAGGGAATAACAGTCCCGGTGTATATTATAGAGAATAACAGCCCCTGTGTATATTATAGTGAATAACAGTCTGTGTATATTATAGGGAATAACAGTCCCGGTGTATATTATAGAGAATAACAGTCTCTGTGTATATTATAGAGAATAACAGACCCTGTGTATATAATAGAGAATAACAGTCTCTCTATATTATAGAGAATAACAGTCCCTGTGTATATTACAGAGAATAACAGTCTCTGTGTATATTATAGAGAATAACAGCCCCTGTGTATATTATAGAGAATAACAGCCCCTGTGTATATTATAGAGAATAACAGCCCCTGTGTATATTATAGAGAACAACAGTCCCTGTGGATATTGTAGAGAATAACAGTCCCTGTGTATATTATAGAGAATAACAGTCTGTGTGTGTATTATAGAGAATAACAGTCTGAGTATATTATAGAGAATAACAGCCTCTGTGTATATTATAGAGAACAACAGCCCCTGTGTATATTATAGAGAATAACAGTCCCTGTGTATATTATAGAGAATAACAGTCTGTGTATATTATAGAGAATAACAGTCCCTGTGTATATTATAGAGAATAACTGTCTGTCTATATTATAGAGAATAACAGTCCCTGTGTATATTATTGAGAATAACAGTCCCTGAGTATATTATAGAGAGTAACAGTCTCTGTGTATATTATAGTGAAGAACAGTCTCTGTGTATATTATAGAGAATAACAGCCGCTGTGTATATTATAGAGAATAACAGTCCATGTGTATATTTCTGAGACTAACAGTCCCTGTGTATATCATAGCGAATAACAGTCCCTGAGTATATTATAGAGAGTAACAGTCTCTGTGTATATTATAGTGAAGAACAGTCTCTGTGTATATTACAGAGAATAACAGACGCTGTGTATATTATAGAGAATAACAGCCCCTGTGTATATTATAGAGAATGACAGCCGCTTTGTATATTATAGAGATAACAGTCTCTGTGTATATGATAGAGAATAACAGTCTCTGTGTATATTATAGAGAATAACAGTCCCTGTGTTTATTATTGACAATAACTGTCCTTGTGTATAGTATAGAGAATAACAGCTGCTGTGTATATTATAGATAATAACAGTCCTTGTGTATATTACAGAGAATAACAGCCGCTGTGTTTTTTTAGAGAATAATCGTCTGTGTGTATATCATAGAGAATACAGTCCCTGTGTATCTTATAGAGAATAACAGTCCCTGTGTATATTATAGAGAATAACAGTCTGTGTGTATATTTATAAACAATAACAGTCCTTGTGTATATTATAGAGAATACAGTCCCTGGGTATATTACAGAGAATAACAGTCTCTGGGTATATTATAGAGAAAACAGTCCCTGTGTATATTATAGAGAATAACAGGCCATGTGTATATCATAGAGAATAACAGTCCCTGTGTATATTCCAGAGAATAACAGACCCTGTGTATATTATAGAGAATGACAGCCGCTGTGTATATTATAGAGAATAACAGGTCTGTGTATATTATAGAGAATAACAGCCCCTGTGTATATTCTAGAGAATAACAGCCCCTGTGTATATTCTAGAGAATAACAGCCCCTGTGTATATTATAGAGAAAATCAGACCCTGTGTATATTATAGAGAATAACAGTCCCTATGCATATTATAGAGAATAACAGACCGTGTATATTATAGAGAATAACAGTCTCTGTGTATATTATAGAGAATAACAGTCCCTGTGTATATTATAAAGAATAACAGTCCTTGTGTATATAATAGAGAATAACAGCTGCTGTGTATATTATAGGGAATAACAGTCCCTGTGTATATTACAGAGAATAACAGTCCCGGTGTATATCATAGAGAATAACAGTCCCTGTGTTTATCATAGAGAATAACAGTCTCTGTGTATATTATAGAGAATAACAGTCTCTGTGTATATTATAGAGAATAACAGTCCTTGTGTATATTATAGAGACTAACAGACCCTGTGTATATTATAGAGAATAACAGTCCCTGTGTACATTATAGGGAATAACAGTCCCTGTGTCTATTATAGAGAATAACAGTCCCTGTGTATATCGTAGAGAATAACAGTCTCTGTGTATATTATAGAGAATAACAGTCTCTGTGTATATTATAGAGAATAACAGTCTCTGTGTATATTATAGAGATAACAGTCCTTGTGTATATTATAGAGACTAACAGTCCCTGTGTACATTATAGAGAATAACAGCCCCTGTGTATATTATAGAGAACAACAGTCCCTGTGGATATTGTAGAGAATAACAGTCCCTGTGTATATTATAGAGAATCACAGTCTGTGTGTGAATTATAGAGAATAACAGTCTGAGTATATTATAGAGAATAACAGCCTCTGTGTATATTATAGAGAATAACAGCCCCTGTGTATATTATAGAGAATAACAGTCCCTGTGTATATTATAGAGAATAACAGTACCTGAGTATATTATAGAGAGTAACAGTCTCTGTGTATATTATAGTGAAGAACAGTCTCTGTGTATATTACAGAGAATAACAGACCCTGTGTATATTATAGAGAATAACAGCCCCTGTGTATCTTATAGAGAATGACAGCCGCTTTGTATATTATAGAGAATAACAGTCTCTGTGTATATGATAGAGAATAAAAGTCTCTGTGTATATTATAGAGGATAACAGTCCCTGTGTTTATTATTGACAATAACTGTTCTTGTGTATATTATAGAGAATAACAGCTGCTGTGTATATTATAGAGAATAACAGTCCTTGTGTATATTACAGAGAATAACAACCGCTGTGTTTTTCTAGAGAATAATAGTCTGTGTGTATATTATAGAGAATACAGTCCCTGTGTATCTTATAGAGAATAACAGTCCCTGTGTATATTATAGAGAATAACAGACCCTGTGTATATTATAGAGAATAACAGTCTGTGTGTATATTTATAAACAATAACAGTCCTTGTGTATATTATAGAGAATACAGTCCCTGGGTATATTATAGAGAAAACAGTCCCTGTGTATATTATAGAGAATAACAGTCTGTGTATATTATAGAGAATAACAGCCCCTCTGTATACTATGAAGAATAACAGTCTCCGTGTATATTATAGAGAATAACAGTCCCTGTGTATATTATAGAGAATAACAGGCCATGTGTATATCATAGAGAATAACAGTCCCTGTGTATATTCCAGAGAATAACAGACCCTGTGTATATTATAGAGAATGACAGCCGCTGTGTATATTATAGAGAATAACAGCCCCTGTGTATATTATAGAGAATAACAGCCCCTGTGTATAGTCTAGAGAATAACAGCCCCTGTGTATATTATAGAGAAAATCAGACCCTGTGTATATTATAGAGAATAACAGTCCCTGTGCATATTATAGAGAATAACAGACCGTGTATATTATAGAGAATAACAGTCTCTGTGTATATTATAGAGAATAACAGTCTCTGTGTATATCATAGAGAATAACAGTCCCGGTGTATATTATAGAGAATAAGTGCCCCTATGTTTATTATAGAGAATAACAGACCCTGTGTATATTATAAAGAATAACAGTCTCTGTATATTATAGAGATTAACAGCCTCTGTGTATATTACAGAGAATAACAGCCTCTGTGTATATTAGAGAGACTAACAGCCTCAGTGTATATTATAGAGAATAAGTGCCCCTATGTATATTATAGAGAATAACAGACCCTGTGTATATTATAGAGAATAACAGTCCCTGTGTATATTATAGAGAATAACAGTCCCTGTGTATATTATAGAGAATAACAGACCCTGTGTATATTATAGAGAATAACAGTCTCTGACTATTATAGGGAATAACAGTCCCGGTGTATATTATAGAGAATAACAGCCCCTGTGTATATTATAGTGAATAACAGTCTGTGTATATTATAGGGAATAACAGTCCCGGTGTATATTATAGAGAATAACAGTCTCTGTGTATATTATAGAGAATAACAGACCCTGTGTATATAATAGAGAATAACAGTCTCTCTATATTATAGAGAATAACAGTCCCTGTGTATATTACAGAGAATAACAGTCTCTGTGTATATTATAGAGAATAACAGCCCCTGTGTATATTATAGAGAACAACAGCCCCTGTGTATATTATAGAGAATAACAGACCCTGTGTATATTATAGAGAATAACAGTCCCGGTGTATATTATAGAGAATAAGTGCCCCTATGTATATTATAGAGAATAACAGACCCTGTGTATATTATAAAGAATAACAGTCTCTGTATATTATAGAGATTAACAGCCTCTGTGTATATTACAGAGAATAACAGCCTCTGTGTATATTAGAGAGACTAACAGCCTCAGTGTATATTGTAGAGAATAGCAGTCTCTGTGTATATTATAGAGCATAATAGCCGCTGTGCATATTATAGAGAACAGTCCTAGTGTATATTATAGAGAATAACAGCCGCTGTGTATATTATAGAGAATAACAGTCCTTGTGTATATTATAGAGAATAACAGTCCCTGTGTATATTATAGAGAATAACAGTCCCTGTGTATATTAGAGAGACTAACAGCCTCAGTGTATATTATAGAGAATAGCAGTCTCTGTGTATATTATAGAGCATAATAGCCGCTGTGCATATTATAGAGAACAGTCCTTGTGTATATTATAGAGAATAACAGCCGCTGTGTATATTATAGAGAATAACAGTCCTTGTGTATATTATAGAGAATAACAGTCCCTGTGTATATTATAGAGAATAACAGTCCCTGTGTATATTATAAAGAATAACAATCCTTGTGTATATAATAGAGAATAACAGCTGCTGTGTATATTATAGGGAATAACAGTCCCTGTGTATATTACAGAGAATAACAGTCCCGGTGTATATCATAGAGAATAACAGTCCCTGTGTTTATCATAGAGAATAACAGTCTCTGTGTATATTTTAGAGAATAACAGTCTCTGTGTATATTATAGAGAATAACAGTCCTTGTGTATATTATAGAGACTAACAGACCCTGTGTATATTATAGAGAATAACAGTCCCTGTGTACATTATAGGGAATAACAGTCCCTGTGGATATTATAGAGAATAACAGTCCCTGTGTATATCATAGAGAATAACAGTCTCTGTGTATATTATAGAGAATAACAGTCTCTGTGTATATTATAGAGAATAACAGTCCCTGTGTATATTATAGAGAATAACAGTCCCTGTGTATATTATAGTGAAGAACAGTCCCGTTGTATATTATTGAGAATAACAGCCCCTATGTATATTATAGAGAATAACAGTCCCTGTGTATATTATAGAGAATAACAGTCTCTGTGTATATTATAGAGAATAACAGTCCTTGTGTATATTATAGAGACTAACAGACCCTGTGTATATTATAGAGAATAACAGTCCCTGTGTACATTATAGAGACTAGCAGCCCCTGTGTATATTATAGAGAATAACAGTCTCTGTGTATATTATAGAGAATAACAGTCTGTGTATATTAGAGAGAATAACAGTCCCTGTGTATGTTATAGAGAATAACTGTCTGTGTATATTATAGAGAATAATAGTCTATGTGTATATTGTAGAGTATAACAGCCCCTGTGTATATTATAGAGAATAACAGTCCCTGTGTATATTATAGAGAATAACAGTCCCTGTGTATATTATAGAGAATAACAGACCCTGTGTATATTATAGTGAATAACAGTCTGTGTATATTATAGGGAATAACAGTCCCGGTGTATATTATAGAGAATAACAGTCTCTGTGTATATTATAGAGAATAACAGACCCTGTGTATATAATAGAGAATAACAGTCTCTCTATATTATAGAGAATAACAGTCCCTGTGTATATTACAGAGAATAACAGTCTCTGTGTATATTATAGAGAATAACAGCCCCTGTGTATATTATAGAGAACAACAGCCCCTGTGTATATTATAGAGAATAACAGACCCTGTGTATATTATAGAGAATAACAGTCCCGGTGTATATTATAGAGAATAAGTGCCCCTATGTATATTATAGAGAATAACAGACCCTGTGTATATTATAAAGAATAACAGTCTCTGTATATTATAGAGATTAACAGCCTCTGTGTATATTACAGAGAATAACAGCCTCTGTGTATATTAGAGAGACTAACAGCCTCAGTGTATATTATAGAGAATAGCAGTCTCTGTGTATATTATAGAGCATAATAGCCGCTGTGCATATTATAGACAACAGTCCTAGTGTATATTAATAAGAATAACAGCCGCTGTGTATATTATAGAGAATAACAGTCCTTGTGTATATTATAGAGAATAACAGTCCCTGTGTATATTATAGAGAATAACAGTCCCTGTGTATATTATAAAGAATAACAGTCCTTGTGTATATAATAGAGAATAACAGCTGCTGTGTATATTATAGGGAATAACAGTCCCTGTGTATATTACAGAGAATAACAGTCCCGGTGTATATCATAGAGAATAACAGTCCCTGTGTTTATCATAGAGAATAACAGTCTCTGTGTATATTATAGAGAATAACAGTCTCTGTGTATATTATAGAGAATAACAGTCCTTGTGTATATTATAGAGACTAACAGACCCTGTGTATATTATAGAGAATAACAGTCCCTGTGTACATTATAGAGACTAGCAGCCCCTGTGTATATTATAGAGAATAACAGTCTCTGTGTATATTATAGAGAATAACAGTCTGTGTATATTAGAGAGAATAACAGTCCCTGTGTATGTTATAGAGAATAACTGTCTGTGTATATTATAGAGAATAATAGTCTATGTGTATATTGTAGAGTATAACAGCCCCTGTGTATATTATAGAGAATAACAGTCCCTGTGTATATTATAGAGAATAACAGTCCCTGTGTATATTATAGAGAATAACAGACCCTGTGTATATTATAGAGAATAACAGTCTCTGACTATTATAGGGAATAACAGTCCCGGTGTATATTATAGAGAATAACAGCCCCTGTGTATATTATAGTGAATAACAGTCTGTGTATATTATAGGGAATAACAGTCCCGGTGTATATTATAGAGAATAACAGTCTCTGTGTATATTATAGAGAATAACAGACCCTGTGTATATAATAGAGAATAACAGTCTCTCTATATTATAGAGAATAACAGTCCCTGTGTATATTACAGAGAATAACAGTCTCTGTGTATATTATAGAGAATAACAGCCCCTGTGTATATTATAGAGAATAACAGCCCCTGTGTATATTATAGAGAATAACAGCCCCTGTGTATATTATAGAGAACAACAGTCCCTGTGGATATTGTAGAGAATAACAGTCCCTGTGTATATTATAGAGAATAACAGTCTGTGTGTGTATTATAGAGAATAACAGTCTGAGTGTATTATAGAGAATAACAGCCTCTGTGTATATTATAGAGAACAACAGCCCCTGTGTATATTATAGAGAATAACAGTCTCTGTGTATATCATAGAGAATAACAGTCCCGGTGTATATTATAGAGAATCAGTGCCCCTATGTATATTATAGAGAATAACAGACCCTGTGTATATTATAAAGAATAACAGTCTCTGTATATTATAGAGATTAACAGCCTCTGTGTATATTACAGAGAATAACAGCCTCTGTGTATATTAGAGAGACTAACAGCCTCAGTGTATATTATAGAGAATAGCAGTCTCTGTGTATATTATAGAGCATAATAGCCGCTGTGCATATTATAGACAACAGTCCTAGTGTATATTATAGAGAATAACAGCCGCTGTGTATATTATAGAGAATAACAGTCCTTGTGTATATTATAGAGAATAACAGTCCCTGTGTATATTATAGAGAATAACAGTCCCTGTGTATATTATAAAGAATAACAGTCCTTGTGTATATAATAGAGAATAACAGCTGCTGTGTATATTATAGGGAATAACAGTCCCTGTGTATATTACAGAGAATAACAGTCCCGGTGTATATCATAGAGAATAACAGTCCCTGTGTTGATCATAGAGAATAACAGTCTCTGTGTATATTATAGAGAATAACAGTCTCTGTGTATATTATAGAGAATAACAGTCCTTGTGTATATTATAGAGACTAACAGACCCTGTGTATATTATAGAGAATAACAGTCCCTGTGTACATTATAGAGACTAGCAGCCCCTGTGTATATTATAGAGAATAACAGTCTCTGTGTATATTATAGAGAATAACAGTCTGTGTATATTAGAGAGAATAACAGTCCCTGTGTATGTTATAGAGAATAACTGTCTGTGTATATTATAGAGAATAATAGTCTATGTGTATATTGTAGAGTATAACAGCCCCTGTGTATATTATAGAGAATAACAGTCCCTGTGTATATTATAGAGAATAACAGTCCCTGTGTATATTATAGAGAATAACAGACCCTGTGTATATTATAGAGAATAACAGTCTCTGACTATTATAGGGAATAACAGTCCCGGTGTATATTATAGAGAATAACAGCCCCTGTGTATATTATAGTGAATAACAGTCTGTGTATATTATAGGGAATAACAGTCCCGGTGTATATTATAGAGAATAACAGTCTCTGTGTATATTATAGAGAATAACAGACCCTGTGTATATAATAGAGAATAACAGTCTCTCTATATTATAGAGAATAACAGTCCCTGTGTATATTACAGAGAATAACAGTCTCTGTGTATATTATAGAGAATAACAGCCCCTGTGTATATTATAGAGAATAACAGCCCCTGTGTATATTATAGAGAATAACAGCCCCTGTGTATATTATAGAGCATAATAGCCGCTGTGCATATTATAGACAACAGTCCTAGTGTATATTATAGAGAATAACAGCCGCTGTGTATATTATAGAGAATAACAGTCCTTGTGTATATTATAGAGAATAACAGTCCCTGTGTATATTATAGAGAATAACAGTCCCTGTGTATATTATAAAGAATAACAGTCCTTGTGTATATAATAGAGAATAACAGCTGCTGTGTATATTATAGGGAATAACAGTCCCTGTGTATATTACAGAGAATAACAGTCCCGGTGTATATCATAGAGAATAACAGTCCCTGTGTTTATCATAGAGAATAACAGTCTCTGTGTATATTATAGAGAATAACAGTCTCTGTGTATATTATAGAGAATAACAGTCCTTGTGTATATTATAGAGACTAACAGACCCTGTGTATATTATAGAGAATAACAGTCCCTGTGTACATTATAGAGACTAGCAGCCCCTGTGTATATTATAGAGAATAACAGTCTCTGTGTATATTATAGAGAATAACAGTCTGTGTATATTAGAGAGAATAACAGTCCCTGTGTATGTTATAGAGAATAACTGTCTGTGTATATTATAGAGAATAATAGTCTATGTGTATATTGTAGAGTATAACAGCCCCTGTGTATATTATAGAGAATAACAGTCCCTGTGTATATTATAGAGAATAACAGTCCCTGTGTATATTATAGAGAATAACAGACCCTGTGTATATTATAGAGAATAACAGTCTCTGACTATTATAGGGAATAACAGTCCCGGTGTATATTATAGAGAATAACAGCCCCTGTGTATATTATAGTGAATAACAGTCTGTGTATATTATAGGGAATAACAGTCCCGGTGTATATTATAGAGAATAACAGTCTCTGTGTATATTATAGAGAATAACAGACCCTGTGTATATAATAGAGAATAACAGTCTCTCTATATTATAGAGAATAACAGTCCCTGTGTATATTACAGAGAATAACAGTCTCTGTGTATATTATAGAGAATAACAGCCCCTGTGTATATTATAGAGAATAACAGCCCCTGTGTATATTATAGAGAATAACAGCCCCTGTGTATATTATAGAGAACAACAGTCCCTGTGGATATTGTAGAGAATAACAGTCCCTGTGTATATTATAGAGAATAACAGTCTGTGTGTGTATTATAGAGAATAACAGTCTGAGTGTATTATAGAGAATAACAGCCTCTGTGTATATTATAGAGAACAACAGCCCCTGTGTATATTTAGAGAATAACAGTCTCTGTGTATATCATAGAGAATAACAGTCCCGGTGTATATTATAGAGAATAAGTGCCCCTATGTATATTATAGAGAATAACAGACCCTGTGTATATTATAAAGAATAACAGTCTCTGTATATTATAGAGATTAACAGCCTCTGTGTATATTACAGAGAATAACAGCCTCTGTGTATATTAGAGAGACTAACAGCCTCAGTGTATATTATAGAGAATAGCAGTCTCTGTGTATATTATAGAGCATAATAGCCGCTGTGCATATTATAGACAACAGTCCTAGTGTATATTATAGAGAATAACAGCCGCTGTGTATATTATAGAGAATAACAGTCCTTGTGTATATTATAGAGAATAACAGTCCCTGTGTATATTATAGAGAATAACAGTCCCTGTGTATATTATAAAGAATAACAGTCCTTGTGTATATAATAGAGAATAACAGCTGCTGTGTATATTATAGGGAATAACAGTCCCTGTGTATATTACAGAGAATAACAGTCCCGGTGTATATCATAGAGAATAACAGTCCCTGTGTTTATCATAGAGAATAACAGTCTCTGTGTATATTATAGAGAATAACAGTCTCTGTGTATATTATAGAGAATAACAGTCCTTGTGTATATTATAGAGACTAACAGACCCTGTGTATATTATAGAGAATAACAGTCCCTGTGTACATTATAGAGACTAGCAGCCCCTGTGTATATTATAGAGAATAACAGTCTCTGTGTATATTATAGAGAATAACAGTCTGTGTATATTAGAGAGAATAACAGTCCCTGTGTATGTTATAGAGAATAACTGTCTGTGTATATTATAGAGAATAATAGTCTATGTGTATATTGTAGAGTATAACAGCCCCTGTGTATATTATAGAGAATAACAGTCCCTGTGTATATTATAGAGAATAACAGTCCCTGTGTATATTATAGAGAATAACAGACCCTGTGTATATTATAGAGAATAACAGTCTCTGACTATTATAGGGAATAACAGTCCCGGTGTATATTATAGAGAATAACAGCCCCTGTGTATATTATAGTGAATAACAGTCTGTGTATATTATAGGGAATAACAGTCCCGGTGTATATTATAGAGAATAACAGTCTCTGTGTATATTATAGAGAATAACAGACCCTGTGTATATAATAGAGAATAACAGTCTCTCTATATTATAGAGAATAACAGTCCCTGTGTATATTACAGAGAATAACAGTCTCTGTGTATATTATAGAGAATAACAGCCCCTGTGTATATTATAGAGAATAACAGCCCCTGTGTATATTATAGAGAATAACAGCCCCTGTGTATATTATAGAGAACAACAGTCCCTGTGGATATTGTAGAGAATAACAGTCCCTGTGTATATTATAGAGAATAACAGTCTGTGTGTGTATTATAGAGAATAACAGTCTGAGTGTATTATAGAGAATAACAGCCTCTGTGTATATTATAGAGAACAACAGCCCCTGTGTATATTATAGAGAATAACAGTCTCTGTGTATATCATAGAGAATAACAGTCCCGGTGTATATTATAGAGAATAAGTGCCCCTATGTATATTATAGAGAATAACAGACCCTGTGTATATTATAAAGAATAACAGTCTCTGTATATTATAGAGATTAACAGCCTCTGTGTATATTACAGAGAATAACAGCCTCTGTGTATATTAGAGAGACTAACAGCCTCAGTGTATATTATAGAGAATAGCAGTCTCTGTGTATATTATAGAGCATAATAGCCGCTGTGCATATTATAGAGAACAGTCCTAGTGTATATTATAGAGAATAACAGCCGCTGTGTATATTATAGAGAATAACAGTCCTTGTGTATATTATAGAGAATAACAGTCCCTGTGTATATTATAGAGAATAACAGTCCCTGTGTATATTATAAAGAATAACAGTCCTTGTGTATATAATAGAGAATAACAGCTGCTGTGTATATTATAGGGAATAACAGTCCCTGTGTATATTACAGAGAATAACAGTCCCGGTGTATATCATAGAGAATAACAGTCCCTGTGTTTATCATAGAGAATAACAGTCTCTGTGTATATTATAGA
This sequence comes from Scyliorhinus torazame, assembly GCF_047496885.1. NCBI lineage: Eukaryota > Metazoa > Chordata > Chondrichthyes > Carcharhiniformes > Scyliorhinidae > Scyliorhinus > Scyliorhinus torazame. The sequence continues at coordinate 42,173 of NW_027308947.1, forward strand.
GAATAACAGTCTCTGTGTATATTATAGAGAATAACAGTCCTTGTGTATATTATAGAGACTAACAGACCCTGTGTATATTATAGAGAATAACAGTCCCTGTGTACATTATAGGGAATAACAGTCCCTGTGGATATTATAGAGAATAACAGTCCCTGTGTATATCATAGAGAATAACAGTCTCTGTGTATATTATAGAGAATAACAGTCTCTGTGTATATTATAGAGAATAACAGTCTCTGTGTATATTATAGAGATAACAGTCCTTGTGTACATTATAGAGACTAACAGTCCCTGTGTACATTATAGAGAATAACAGTCCCTGTGTATATTAAGGAGAATAACAGTCCCTGTGTATATTATAGTGAAGAACAGTCCCGTTGTATATTATTGAGAATAACAGCCCCTATGTATATTATAGAGAATAACAGTCCCTGTGTATATTATAGAGAATAACAGTCTCTGTGTATATTATAGAGAATAACAGTCCTTGTGTATATTATAGAGACTAACAGACCCTGTGTATATTATAGAGAATAACAGTCCCTGTGTACATTATAGAGACTAGCAGCCCCTGTGTATATTATAGAGAATAACAGTCTCTGTGTATATTATAGAGAATAACAGTCTGTGTATATTAGAGAGAATAACAGTCCCTGTGTATGTTATAGAGAATAACTGTCTGTGTATATTATAGAGAATAATAGTCTATGTGTATATTGTAGAGTATAACAGCCCCTGTGTATATTATGGAGAATAACAGTCCCTGTGTATATTATAGAGAATAACAGTCCCTGTGTATATTATAGAGAATAACAGACCCTGTGTATATTATAGAGAATAACAGTCTCTGACTATTATAGGGAATAACAGTCCCGGTGTATATTATAGAGAATAACAGCCCCTGTGTATATTATAGTGAATAACAGTCTGTGTATATTATAGGGAATAACAGTCCCGGTGTATATTATAGAGAATAACAGTCTCTGTGTATATTATAGAGAATAACAGACCCTGTGTATATAATAGAGAATAACAGTCTCTCTATATTATAGAGAATAACAGTCCCTGTGTATATTACAGAGAATAACAGTCTCTGTGTATATTATAGAGAATAACAGCCCCTGTGTATATTATAGAGAATAACAGCCCCTGTGTATATTATAGAGAATAACAGCCCCTGTGTATATTATAGAGAACAACAGTCCCTGTGGATATTGTAGAGAATAACAGTCCCTGTGTATATTATAGAGAATAACAGTCTGTGTGTGTATTATAGAGAATAACAGTCTGAGTATATTATAGAGAATAACAGCCTCTGTGTATATTATAGAGAACAACAGCCCCTGTGTATATTATAGAGAATAACAGTCCCTGTGTATATTATAGAGAATAACAGTCTGTGTATATTATAGAGAATAACAGTCCCTGTGTATATTATAGAGAATAACTGTCTGTGTATATTAAAGAGAATAACAGTCCCTGTGTATATTATTGAGAATAACAGTCCCTGAGTATATTATAGAGAGTAACAGTCTCTGTGTATATTATAGTGAAGAACAGTCTCTGTGTATATTATAGAGAATAACAGCCGCTGTGTATATTATAGAGAATAACAGTCCATGTGTATATTTCTGAGACTAACAGTCCCTGTGTATATCATAGCGAATAACAGTCCCTGAGTATATTATAGAGAGTAACAGTCTCTGTGTATATTATAGTGAAGAACAGTCTCTGTGTATATTACAGAGAATAACAGACGCTGTGTATATTATAGAGAATAACAGCCCCTGTGTATATTATAGAGAATGACAGCCGCTTTGTATATTATAGAGAATAACAGTCTCTGTGTATATGATAGAGAATAACAGTCTCTGTGTATATTATAGAGAATAACAGTCCCTGTGTTTATTATTGACAATAACTGTCCTTGTGTATAGTATAGAGAATAACAGCTGCTGTGTATATTATAGATAATAACAGTCCTTGTGTATATTACAGACAATAACAGCCGCTGTGTTTTTCTAGAGAATAATCGTCTGTGTGTATATCATAGAGAATACAGTCCCTGTGTATCTTATAGAGAATAACAGTCCCTGTGTATATTATAGAGAATAACAGTCTGTGTGTATATTTATAAACAATAACAGTCCTTGTGTATATTATAGAGAATACAGTCCCTGGGTATATTACAGAGAATAACAGTCTCTGGGTATATTATAGAGAAAACAGTCCCTGTGTATATTATAGAGAATAACAGGCCATGTGTATATCATAGAGAATAACAGTCCCTGTGTATATTCCAGAGAATAACAGACCCTGTGTATATTATAGAGAATGACAGCCGCTGTGTATATTATAGAGAATAACAGGTCTGTGTATATTATAGAGAATAACAGCCCCTGTGTATATTCTAGAGAATAACAGCCCCTGTGTATATTATAGAGAAAATCAGACCCCGTGTATATTATAGAGAATAACAGTCCCTATGCATATTATAGAGAATAACAGACCGTGTATATTATAGAGAATAACAGTCTCTGTGTATATTATAGAGAATAACAGTCCCTGTGTATATTATAAAGAATAACAGTCCTTGTGTATATAATAGAGAATAACAGCTGCTGTGTATATTATAGGGAATAACAGTCCCTGTGTATATTACAGAGAATAACAGTCCCGGTGTATATCATAGAGAATAACAGTCCCTGTGTTTATCATAGAGAATAACAGTCTCTGTGTATATTATAGAGAATAACAGTCTCTGTGTATATTATAGAGAATAACAGTCCTTGTGTATATTATAGAGACTAACAGACCCTGTGTATATTATAGAGAATAACAGTCCCTGTGTACATTATAGGGAATAACAGTCCCTGTGTCTATTATAGAGAATAACAGTCCCTGTGTATATCGTAGAGAATAACAGTCTCTGTGTATATTATAGAGAATAACAGTCTCTGTGTATATTATAGAGAATAACAGTCTCTGTGTATATTATAGAGATAACAGTCCTTGTGTATATTATAGAGACTAACAGTCCCTGTGTACATTATAGAGAATAACAGCCCCTGTGTATATTATAGAGAACAACAGTCCCTGTGGATATTGTAGAGAATAACAGTCCCTGTGTATATTATAGAGAATCACAGTCTGTGTGTGAATTATAGAGAATAACAGTCTGAGTATATTATAGAGAATAACAGCCTCTGTGTATATTATAGAGAATAACAGCCCCTGTGTATATTATAGAGAATAACAGTCCCTGTGTATATTATAGAGAATAACAGTCTGTGTATATTATAAAGAATAACAGTCCCTGTGTATATTATAGAGAATAACTGTCTGTGTATATTATAGAGAATAACAGTCCCTGTGTATATTATTGAGAATAACAGTCCCTGGGTATATTATAGAGAGTAACAGTCTCTGTGTATATTATAGTGAAGAACAGTCTCTGTGTATATTATAGAGAATAACAGCCGCTGTGTATATTATAGAGAATAACAGTCCATGTGTATATTTCTGAGACTAACAGTCCCTGTGTATATCATAGCGAATAACAGTCCCTGAGTATATTATAGAGAGTAACAGTCTCTGTGTATATTATAGTGAAGAACAGTCTCTGTGTATATTACAGAGAATAACAGACCCTGTGTATATTATAGAGAATAACAGCCCCTGTGTATATTATAGAGAATGACAGCCGCTTTGTATATTATAGAGAATAACAGTCTCTGTGTATATGATAGAGAATAACAGTCTCTGTGTATATTATAGAGAATAACAGTCCCTGTGTTTATTATTGACAATAACTGTCCTTGTGTATAGTATAGAGAATAACAGCTGCTGTGTATATTATAGAGAATAACAGTCCTTGTGTATATTACAGAGAATAACAGCCGCTGTGTTTTTCTAGAGAATAATAGTCTGTGTGTATATTATAGAGAATACAGTCCCTGTGTATCTTATAGAGAATAACAGTCCCTGTATATTATAGAGAATAACAGTCCTTGTGTATATTACAGAGAATAACAGCCGCTGTGTTTTTCTAGAGAATAATAGTCTGTGTGTATATTATAGAGAATACAGTTCCTGGGTATATTACAGAGAATAACAGTCTCTGGGTATATTATAGAGAATAACAGTCTGTGTATATTATAGAGAATAACAGCCCCTGTGTATACTATGAAGAATAACAGTCTCCGTGTATATTATAGAGAATAACAGTCCCTGTGTATATTATAGAGAATAACAGGCCATGTGTATATCATAGAGAATAACAGTCCCTGTGTATATTCCAGAGAATAACAGACCCTGTGTATATTATAGAGAATGACAGCCGCTGTGTATATTATAGAGAATAACAGCCCCTGTGTATATTATAGAGAATAACAGCCCCTGTGTATATTCTAGAGAATAACAGCCCCTGTGTATATTATAGAGAATAACAGTCCCTGTGCATATTATAGAGAATAACAGACCGTGTATATTATAGAGAATAACAGTCTCTGTGTATATTATAGAGAATAACAGTCTCTGTGTATGTCATAGAGAATAACAGTCCCGGTGTATATTATAGAGAATAAGTGCCCCTATGTATATTATAGAGAATAACAGACCCTGTGTATATTATAAAGTTTAAACTAGTATGGCAGGGGGGTGGGCACGGGAGCAATAGGTCAGAAGGTGAGAGCATTGAGGGAGTACTAGGGAATAGGGACAGTGTGGCTCTGAGGCAGAGCAGACGGGGAGAAGTTGCTGAACACAGCGGGTCTGGTGGCCTGAAGTGCATATGTTTTAATGCAAGGAGCATTACGGGTAAGGCAGATGAACTTAGAGCTTGGATTACTACTTGGAACTATGATGTTGTTGCCATTACAGAGACCTGGTTGAGGGAAGGGCAGGATTGGCAGCTAAACGTTCCAGGATTTAGATGTTTCAGGCGGGATAGAGGGGGATGTAAAAGGGGAGGCGGAGTTGCGCTACTTGTTCAGGAGAGTATCACAGCTATACAGCGAGAGGACACCTCAGAGGGCAGTGAGGCTATATAGGTAGAGATCAGGAATAAGAAGGGTGCAGTCACAATGTTGGGGGTATACTACAGGCCTCCCAACAGCCAGCGGGAGATAGAGGAGCAGATAGGTGGACAGATTTTGGAAAAGAGTAAAAACAACAGGGTTGTGGTGATGGGAGACTTCAACTTCCCCAATATTGACTGGGACTCACTTAGTGCCAGGGGCTTAGACGGGGCAGAGTTTGTAAGGAGCATCCAGGAGGGCTTCTTAAAACAATATGTAAACAGTCCAACTAGGGAAGGGGCGGTACTGGACCTGGTATTGGGGAATGAGCCCGGCCAGGTGGTAGATGTTTCAGTAGGGGAGCATTTCGGTAACAGTGACCACAATTCAGTAAGTTTTAAAGTACTGGTGGACAAGGATAAGAGTGGTCCGAGGATGAATGTGCTAAATTGGGGGAAGGCTAATTATAACAATATTAGGCGGGAACTGAAGTACATAGATTGGGGGCGGATGTTTGAGGGCAAATCAACATCTGACATGTGGGAGGCTTTCAAGTGTCAGTTGAAAGGAATACAGGACAGGCATGTTCCTGTGAGGAAGAAAGATAAATACGGCAATTTTCGGGAACCTTGGATGACGAGTGATATTGTAGGCCTCGTCAAAAAGAAAAAGGAGGCATTTGTCAGGGCTAAAAGGCTGGGAACAGACGAAGCCTGTGTGGCATATAAGGAAAGTAGGAAGGAACTTAAGCAAGGAGTCAGGAGGGCTAGAAGGGGTCATGAAAAGTCATTGGCAAATAGGGTTAAGGAAAATCCCAAGGCTTTTTACACTTACATAAAAAGCAAGAGGGTAGCCAGGGAAAGGGTTGGCCCACTGAAGGATAGGCAAGGGAATCGATGTGTGGAGCCAGAGGAAATGGGCGAGGTACTAAATGAATACTTTGCATCAGTATTCACCAAAGAGAAGGAATTGGTAGATGTTGAGTCTGGAGAAGGGGGTGTAGATAGCCTGGGTCACATTGTGATCCAAAAAGACGAGGTGTTGGGTGTCTTAAAAAATATTAAGGTAGATAAGTCCCCAGGGCCGGATGGGATCTACCCCAGAATACTGAAGGAGGCTGGAGAGGAAATTGCTGAGGCCTTGACAGAAATCTTTGGATCCTCGCTGTCTTCAGGGGATGTCCCGGAGGACTGGAGAATAGCCAATGTTGTTCCTCTGTTTAAGAAGGGTGGCAGGGATAATCCCGGGAACTACAGGCCGGTGAGCCTTACTTCAGTGGTAGGGAAATTACTGGAGAGAATTCTTCGAGACAGGATCTACTCCCATTTGGAAGCAAATGGACGTATTAGTGAGAGGCAGCACGGTTTTGTGAAGGGGAGGTCGTGTCTCACTAACTTGATAGAGTTTTTCGAGGAGGTCACTAAGATGATTGATGCAGGTAGGGCAGTAGATGTTGTCTATATGGACTTCAGTAAGGCCTTTGACAAGGTCCCTCATGGTAGACTAGTACAAAAGGTGAAGTCACACGGGATCAGGGGTGAACTGGCAAGGTGGATACAGAACTGGCTAGGCCATAGAAGGCAGAGGGTAGCAATGGAGGGATGCTTTTCTAATTGGAGGGCTGTGACCAGTGGTGTTCCACAGGGATCAGTGCTGGGACCTTTGCTCTTTGTAGTATATATAAATGATTTGGAGGAAAATGTAACTGGTCTGATTAGTAAGTTTGCAGACGACACAAAGGTTGGTGGAATTGCGGATAGCGATGAGGACTGCCTGAGGATACAGCAGGATTTAGATTGTCTGGAGACTTGGGCGGAGAGATGGCAGATGGAGTTTAACCTGGACAAATGTGAGGTAATGCATTTTGGAAGGGCTAATGCAGGTAGGGAATATACAGTGAATGGTAGAACCCTCAAGAGTATTGAAAGTCAAAGAGATCTAGGAGTACAGGTCCACAGATCACTGAAAGGGGCTACACAGGTGGAGAAGGTAGTCAAGAAGGCATACGGCATGCTTGCCTTCATTGGCCGGGGCATTGAGTATAAGAATTGGCAAGTCATGTTGCAGCTGTATAGAACCTTAGTTAGGCCACACTTGGAGTATAGTGTTCAATTCTGGTCGCCACACTACCAGAAGGATGTGGAGGCTTTAGAGAGGGTGCAGAAGAGATTTACCAGAATGTTGCCTGGTATGGAGGGCATAAGCTATGAGGAGCGATTGAATAAACTCGGTTTGTTCTCACTGGAACGAAGGAGGTTGAGGGGCGACCTGATAGAGGTATACAAAATTATGAGGGGCATAGACAGAGTGGATAGTCAGAGGCTTTTCCCCAGGGTAGAGGGGTCAATTACTAAGGGGCATAGGTTTAAGGTGAGAGGGGCAAAGTTTAGAGTAGATGTACGAGGCAAGTTTTTTACGCAGAGGGTAGTGGGTGCCTGGAACTCACTACCGGAGGAGGTAGTGGAGGCAGGGACGATAGGGACATTTAAGGGGCATCTTGACAAATATATGAATAGGATGGGAATAGAAGGATACGGACCCAGGAAGTGTAGAAGATTGTAGTTTAGTCGGGCAGTATGGTCGGCACGGGCTTGGAGGGCCGAAGGGCCTGTTCCTGTGCTGTACACTTCTTTGTAAAAAAAAATAACAGTCTCTGTATATTATAGAGATTAACAGCCTCTGTGTATATTACAGAGAATAACAGCCTCTGTGTATATTAGAGAGACTAACAGCCTCAGTGTATATTATAGAGAATAGCAGTCTCTGTGTATATTATAGAGCATAATAGCCGCTGTGTATATTATAGAGAACAGTCCTTGTGTATATTATAGAGAATAACAGCCGCTGTGTATATTATAGAGAATAACAGTCCTTGTGTATATTATAGAGAATAACAGTCCCTGTGTATATTATAAAGAATAACAGTCCTTGTGTATATAATAGAGAATAACACCTGCTGTGTATATTATAGGGAATAACAGTCCCTGTGTATATTACAGAGAATAACAGTCCCGGTGTATATCATAGAGAATAACAGTCCCTGTGTTTATCATAGAGAATAACAGTCTCTTTGTATATTATAGAGAATAACAGTCTCTGTGTATATTATAGTGAAGAACAGTCCCGTTGTATATTATAGAGAATAACAGCCCCTATGTATATTATCGGGAATAACAGTCTCTGTGTATATTATAGAGAATAACAGTCTCTGTGTATATTATAGAGAATAACAGTCTCTGTGTATATTATAGAGATAACAGTCCTTGTGTATATTATAGAGACTAACAGTCCCTGTGTACATTATAGAGAATAACAGTCCCTGTGTGTATTATGGAGAATAACAGACCCTGTGTATATTATAGAGAATAACAGTCTCTGTATATTATAGCGAATAACAGTCCCTGTGTATATTATAGAGAATAACAGTCCATGTGTATATTATAGAGAATAACAGTCCCTGTGTATATGATAGAGAATAACAGTCCCTGTGTATATGATAGAGAATAACAGCCCCTGTGTCTTTTATAGAGAATAACAGCCTTTGTATATATTATAGAGAATAACATTCCCTCTGTATATTATAGAGAGTAGCAGCCCCTGTGTATATTATAGAGAATAACAGTCTCTGTGTATATTATAGAGAATAACAGTCTGTGTATATTAGAGAGAATAACAGTCCCTGTGTATATTATAGAGAATAACTGTCTGTGTATATTATAGAGAATAATAGTCTATGTGTATATTGTAGAGTATAACTGCCCCTGTGTATATTATAGAGAATAACAGACCCTGTGTATATTATAGAGAATAACAGTCCCTGTGTATATTATAGAGAATAACAGCCCCTGTGTATATTAAAGAGAATAACAGTCCCTGTGTATATTATAGAGAATAACAGCCCCTGTGTATATTATAGAGAATAACAGTGTCTGTGTATATTATAGAGAATAACAGACCCTGTGTATATTATAGAGAATAACAGACCCTGTGTATATTATAGAGAATAACAGTCCCTGTGTATATTATAGAGATTAACAGTCCCTGTGTATATTATAGAGAATAACAGTCCCTGTGTATATTATAGAGAATAACAGCCCCTGTGTATATTATAGAGAATAACAGTCTCTGTGTATATTATAGAGAATAACAGTCCCTGTGTATATTATAGAGAATAACAGTCCCTGTGTATATTATAGAGAATAACAGCCCCTGTGTATATTAAAGAGAATAACAGTCTCTGTGTATATTATAGAGAATAACAGACCCTGTGTATATTATAGACAATAACAGACCCTGTGTATATTATAGACAATAACAGACCCTGTGTATATTATAGAGAATAACAGTCCCTGTGTATATTATAGAGAATAACAGTCCCTGTGTATATTATAGAGAATAACAGCCCCTGTGTATATTATAGAGAATAACAGACCCTGTGTATATTATAGAGAATAACAGTCCCTGTGTATATTATAGAGAATAACAGTCCCTGTGTACATTATAGAGAATAACAGTCCCTGTGTGTATTATGGAGAATAACAGACCCTGTGTATATTATAGAGAATAACAGTCTCTGTATATTATAGGGAATAACAGTCCCGGTGTATATTATAGCGAATAACAGTCCCTGTGTATATTATAGAGAATAACAGTCCATGTGTATATTATAGACAATAACAGTCCCTGTGTATATTATAGAGAATAACAGTCTCTGTGTATATTATAGAGAATAACAGTCCCTGTGTATATCATAGAGAATAACAGACCCTGTGTATATTATAGAGAATAACAGTCCCTGTGTATATGATAGAGAATAACAGCCCCTGTGTCTTTTATAGAGAATAACAGCCTTTGTATATATTATAGAGAATAACATTCCCTGTGTATATTATAGAGAGTAGCAGCCCCTGTGTATATTATAGAGAATAACAGTCTCTGTGTATATTATAGAGAATAACAGTCTGTGTATATTAGAGAGAATAACAGTCCCTGTGTATATTATAGAGAATAACTGTCTGTGTATATTATAGAGAATAATAGTCTATGTGTATATTGTAGAGTATAACTGCCCCTGTGTATATTATAGAGAATAACAGACCCTGTGTATATTATAGAGAATAACAGTCCCTGTGTATATTATAGAGAATAACAGCCCCTGTGTGTATTATAGAGAATAACAGTCCCTGTGTATATTATAGAGAATAACAGCCCCTGTGTATATTATAGAGAATAACAGTCTCTGTGTATATTATAGAGAATAACAGACCCTGTGTATATTATAGAGAATAACAGACCCTGTGTATATTATAGAGAATAACAGTCCCTGTGTATATTATAGAGAATAACAGTCCCTGTGTATATTATAGAGAATAACAGTCCCTGTGTATATTATAGAGAATAACAGTCCCTGTGTATATTATAGAGAATAACAGCCCCTGTGTATATTATAGAGAATAACAGTCTCTGTGTATATTATAGAGAATAACAGTCCCTGTGTATATTATAGAGAATAACAGTCCCTGTGTATATTATAGAGAATAACAGTCCCGGTGTATATTATAGAGAATAACAGCCCCTGTGTGTATTATAGAGAATAACAGTCTCTGTGTATATTATAGAGAATAACAGTCCCTGTGTATATTATAGAGAATAACAGTCCCTGTGTATATTATAGAGAATAACAGTCCCTGTGTATATTATAGAATAACAGCCCCTGTGTATATTATAGAGAATAATAGTCTCTGTGTATATTATAGAGAATAACAGACCCTGTGTATATTATAGAGAATAACAGACCCTGTGTATATTATAGAGAATAACAGACCCTGTGTATATTATAGAGAATAACAGTCCCTGTGTATATTATAGAGAATAACAGTCCCTGTGTATATTATAGAGAATAACAGTCCCTGTGTATATTATAGAGAATAACAGACCCTGTGTATATTATAGAGAATAACAGCCCCTATGTATATTATAGAGAATAACAGCCCCTGTGTATATTATAGAGAATAACAGCCCCTGTGTATATTATAGAGAATAACAGACCCTGTGTATATTATAGAGAATAACAGACCCTGTGTATATTATAGAGAATAACAGACCCTGTGTATATTATAGAGAATAACAGTCCCTGTGTATATTATAGAGAATAACAGTCCCTGTGTATATTATAGAGAATAACAGCCCCTGTGTATATTATAGAGAATAACAGTCCTTGTGTATATTATAGAGAATAACAGTCCCTGTGTATATTATAGAGAATAACAGTCCCTGTGTATATTATAGAGAATAACAGTCCCTGTGTATATTATAGAGAATAACAGACCCTGTGTATATTATAGAGAATAACAGCCCCTATGTATATTATAGAGAATAACAGCCCCTGTGCATATTATAGACAATAACAGCCCCTGTGTATATTATAGAGAATAACAGCCCCTGTGTATATTATAGAGAATAACAGCCCCTGTGTATATTATAGAGAATAACAGCCCCTGTGTATATTATAGAGAATAACAGTCCCTGTGTATATTATAGAGAATAACAGACCCTGTGTATATTATAGAGAATAACAGCCCCTATGTATATTATAGAGAATAACAGCCCCTGTGTATATTATAGAGAATAACAGCCCCTGTGTATATTATAGAGAATAACAGCCCCTGTGTATATTATAGAGAATAACAGACCCTGTGTATATTATAGAGAATAACAGTCCCTGTGTATATGATAGAGAATAACAGCCCCTGTGTCTTTTATAGAGAATAACAGCCTTTGTATATATTATAGAGAATAACATTCCCTGTGTATATTATAGAGAGTAGCAGCCCCTGTGTATATTATAGAGAATAACAGTCTCTGTGTATATTATAGAGAATAACAGTCTGTGTATATTAGAGAGAATAACAGTCCCTGTGTATATTATAGAGAATAACTGTCTGTGTATATTATAGAGAATAATAGTCTATGTGTATATTGTAGAGTATAACTGCCCCTGTGTATATTATAGAGAATAACAGACCCTGTGTATATTATAGAGAATAACAGTCCCTGTGTATATTATAGAGAATAACAGCCCCTCTGTGTATTATAGAGAATAACAGTCCCTGTGTATATTATAGAGAATAACAGCCCCTGTGTATATTATAGAGAATAACAGTCTCTGTGTATATTATAGAGAATAACAGACCCTGTGTATATTATAGAGAATAACAGACCCTGTGTATATTATAGAGAATAACAGTCCCTGTGTATATTATAGAGAATAACAGTCCCTGTGTATATTATAGAGAATAACAGCCCCTGTGTATATTATAGAGAATAACAGTCTCTGTGTATATTATAGAGAATAACAGTCCCTGTGTATATTATAGAGAATAACAGTCCCTGTGTATATTATAGAGAATAACAGTCCCGGTGTATATTATAGAGAATAACAGCCCCTGTGTATATTATAGAGAATAACAGTCTCTGTGTATATTATAGAGAATAACAGTCCCTGTGTATATTATAGAGAATAACAGTCCCTGTGTATATTATAGAGAATAACAGTCCCTGTGTATATTAAAGAATAACAGCCCCTGTGTATATTATAGAGAATAATAGTCTCTGTGTATATTATAGAGAATAACAGACCCTGTGTATATTATAGAGAATAACAGACCCTGTGTATATTATAGAGAATAACAGACCCTGTGTATATTATAGAGAATAACAGTCCCTGTGTATATTATAGAGAATAACAGTCCCTGTGTATATTATAGAGAATAACAGTCCCTGTGTATATTATAGAGAATAACAGACCCTGTGTATATTATAGAGAATAACAGCCCCTATGTATATTATAGAGAATAACAGCCCCTGTGTATATTATAGAGAATAACAGCCCCTGTGTATATTATAGAGAATAACAGACCCTGTGTATATTATAGAGAATAACAGACCCTGTGTATATTATAGAGAATAACAGACCCTGTGTATATTATAGAGAATAACAGTCCCTGTGTATATTATAGAGAATAACAGCCCCTGTGTATATTATAGAGAATAACAGTCCTTGTGTATATTATAGAGAATAACAGTCCCTGTGTATATTATAGAGAATAACAGTCCCTGTGTATATTATAGAGAATAACAGTCCCTGTGTATATTATAGAGAATAACAGACCCTGTGTATATTATAGAGAATAACAGCCCCTATGTATATTATAGAGAATAACAGCCCCTGTGTATATTATAGAGAATAACAGCCCCTGTGTATATTATAGAGAATAACAGCCCCTGTGTATATTATAGAGAATAACAGTCCCTGTGTATATTATAGAGAATAACAGTCCCTGTGTATATTATAGAGAATAACAGACCCTGTGTATATTATAGAGAATAACAGCCCCTATGTATATTATAGAGAATAACAGCCCCTGTGTATATTATAGAGAATAACAGCCCCTGTGTATATTATAGAGAATAACAGCCCCTGTGTATATTATAGAGAATAACAGCCCCTGTGTATATTATAGAGAATAACAGCCCCTGTGTATATTATAGAGAATAACAGTCCCTGTGTATATTATAGAGAATAACAGTCCCTGTGTATATTATAGAGAATAACAGTCCCTGTGTATATTATAGAGAATAACAGACCCTGTGTATATTATAGAGAATAACATTCCCTCTGTATATTATAGAGAGTAGCAGCCCCTGTGTATATTATAGAGAATAACAGTCTCTGTGTATATTATAGAGAATAACAGTCTGTGTATATTAGAGAGAATAACAGTCCCTGTGTATATTATAGAGAATAACTGTCTGTGTATATTATAGAGAATAATAGTCTATGTGTATATTGTAGAGTATAACTGCCCCTGTGTATATTATAGAGAATAACAGACCCTGTGTATATTATAGAGAATAACAGTCCCTGTGTATATTATAGAGAATAACAGCCCCTGTGTATATTATAGAGAATAACAGTCTCTGTGTATATTATAGAGAATAACAGACCCTGTGTATATTATAGAGAATAACAGACCCTGTGTATATTATAGAGAATAACAGTCCCTGTGTATATTATAGAGATTAACAGTCCCTGTGTATATTATAGAGAATAACAGTCCCTGTGTATATTATAGAGAATAACAGCCCCTGTGTATATTATAGAGAATAACAGTCTCTGTGTATATTATAGAGAATAACAGTCCCTGTGTATATTATAGAGAATAACAGTCCCTGTGTATATTATAGAGAATAACAGTCCCTGTGTATATTATAGAGAATAACAGCCCCTGTGTATATTAAAGAGAATAACAGTCTCTGTGTATATTATAGAGAATAACAGACCCTGTGTATATTATAGACAATAACAGACCCTGTGTATATTATAGACAATAACAGACCCTGTGTATATTATAGAGAATAACAGTCCCTGTGTATATTATAGAGAATAACAGTCCCTGTGTATATTATAGAGAATAACAGCCCCTGTGTATATTATAGAGAATAACAGACCCTGTGTATATTATAGAGAATAACAGTCCCTGTGTATATTATAGAGAATAACAGTCCCTGTGTACATTATAGAGAATAACAGTCCCTGTGTGTATTATGGAGAATAACAGACCCTGTGTATATTATAGAGAATAACAGTCTCTGTATATTATAGGGAATAACAGTCCCGGTGTATATTATAGCGAATAACAGTCCCTGTGTATATTATAGAGAATAACAGTCCATGTGTATATCATAGAGAATAACAGACCCTGTGTATATTATAGAGAATAACAGTCCCTGTGTATATGATAGAGAATAACAGCCCCTGTGTCTTTTATAGAGAATAACAGCCTTTGTATATATTATAGAGAATAACATTCCCTGTGTATATTATAGAGAGTAGCAGCCCCTGTGTATATTATAGAGAATAACAGTCTCTGTGTATATTATAGAGAATAACAGTCTGTGTATATTAGAGAGAATAACAGTCCCTGTGTATATTATAGAGAATAACTGTCTGTGTATATTATAGAGAATAATAGTCTATGTGTATATTGTAGAGTATAACTGCCCCTGTGTATATTATAGAGAATAACAGACCCTGTGTATATTATAGAGAATAACAGTCCCTGTGTATATTATAGAGAATAACAGCCCCTGTGTGTATTATAGAGAATAACAGTCCCTGTGTATATTATAGAGAATAACAGCCCCTGTGTATATTATAGAGAATAACAGTCTCTGTGTATATTATAGAGAATAACAGACCCTGTGTATATTATAGAGAATAACAGACCCTGTGTATATTATAGAGAATAACAGTCCCTGTGTATATTATAGAGAATAACAGTCCCTGTGTATATTATAGAGAATAACAGTCCCTGTGTATATTATAGAGAATAACAGCCCCTGTGTATATTATAGAGAATAACAGTCTCTGTGTATATTATAGAGAATAACAGTCCCTGTGTATATTATAGAGAATAACAGTCCCTGTGTATATTATAGAGAATAACAGTCCCGGTGTATATTATAGAGAATAACAGCCCCTGTGTGTATTATAGAGAATAACAGTCTCTGTGTATATTATAGAGAATAACAGTCCCTGTGTATATTATAGAGAATAACAGTCCCTGTGTATATTATAGAGAATAACAGTCCCTGTGTATATTATAGAATAACAGCCCCTGTGTATATTATAGAGAATAATAGTCTCTGTGTATATTATAGAGAATAACAGACCCTGTGTATATTATAGAGAATAACAGACCCTGTGTATATTATAGAGAATAACAGACCCTGTGTATATTATAGAGAATAACAGTCCCTGTGTATATTATAGAGAATAACAGTCCCTGTGTATATTATAGAGAATAACAGTCCCTGTGTATATTATAGAGAATAACAGACCCTGTGTATATTATAGAGAATAACAGCCCCTATGTATATTATAGAGAATAACAGCCCCTGTGTATATTATAGAGAATAACAGCCCCTGTGTATATTATAGAGAATAACAGACCCTGTGTATATTATAGAGAATAACAGACCCTGTGTATATTATAGAGAATAACAGACCCTGTGTATATTATAGAGAATAACAGTCCCTGTGTATATTATAGAGAATAACAGTCCCTGTGTATATTATAGAGAATAACAGCCCCTGTGTATATTATAGAGAATAACAGTCCTTGTGTATATTATAGAGAATAACAGTCCCTGTGTATATTATAGAGAATAACAGTCCCTGTGTATATTATAGAGAATAACAGTCCCTGTGTATATTATAGAGAATAACAGACCCTGTGTATATTATAGAGAATAACAGCCCCTATGTATATTATAGAGAATAACAGCCCCTGTGCATATTATAGAGAATAACAGCCCCTGTGTATATTATAGAGAATAACAGCCCCTGTGTATATTATAGAGAATAACAGCCCCTGTGTATATTATAGAGAATAACAGCCCCTGTGTATATTATAGAGAATAACAGTCCCTGTGTATATTATAGAGAATAACAGACCCTGTGTATATTATAGAGAATAACAGCCCCTATGTATATTATAGAGAATAACAGCCCCTGTGTATATTATAGAGAATAACAGCCCCTGTGTATATTATAGAGAATAACAGCCCCTGTGTATATTATAGAGAATAATAGACCCTGTGTATATTATAGAGAATAACAGTCCCTGTGTATATGATAGAGAATAACAGCCCCTGTGTCTTTTATAGAGAATAACAGCCTTTGTATATATTATAGAGAATAACATTCCCTGTGTATATTATAGAGAGTAGCAGCCCCTGTGTATATTATAGAGAATAACAGTCTCTGTGTATATTATAGAGAATAACAGTCTGTGTATATTAGAGAGAATAACAGTCCCTGTGTATATTATAGAGAATAACTGTCTGTGTATATTATAGAGAATAATAGTCTGTGTGTATATTGTAGAGTATAACTGCCCCTGTGTATATTATAGAGAATAACAGACCCTGTGTATATTATAGAGAATAACAGTCCCTGTGTATATTATAGAGAATAACAGCCCCTCTGTGTATTATAGAGAATAACAGTCCCTGTGTATATTATAGAGAATAACAGCCCCTGTGTATATTATAGAGAATAACAGTCTCTGTGTATATTATAGAGAATAACAGACCCTGTGTATATTATAGAGAATAACAGACCCTGTGTATATTATAGAGAATAACAGTCCCTGTGTATATTATAGAGAATAACAGTCCCTGTGTATATTATAGAGAATAACAGTCCCTGTGTATATTATAGAGAATAACAGCCCCTGTGTATATTATAGAGAATAACAGTCTCTGTGTATATTATAGAGAATAACAGTCCCTGTGTATATTATAGAGAATAACAGTCCCTGTGTATATTATAGAGAATAACAGTCCCGGTGTATATTATAGAGAATAACAGCCCCTGTGTATATTATAGAGAATAACAGTCTCTGTGTATATTATAGAGAATAACAGTCCCTGTGTATATTATAGAGAATAACAGTCCCTGTGTATATTATAGAGAATAACAGTCCCTGTGTATATTATAGAATAACAGCCCCTGTGTATATTATAGAGAATAATAGTCTCTGTGTATATTATAGAGAATAACAGACCCTGTGTATATTATAGAGAATAACAGACCCTGTGTATATTATAGAGAATAACAGACCCTGTGTATATTATAGAGAATAACAGTCCCTGTGTATATTATAGAGAATAACAGTCCCTGTGTATATTATAGAGAATAACAGTCCCTGTGTATATTATAGAGAATAACAGACCCTGTGTATATTATAGAGAATAACAGCCCCTATGTATATTATAGAGAATAACAGCCCCTGTGTATATTATAGAGAATAACAGCCCCTGTGTATATTATAGAGAATAACAGACCCTGTG
>NW_027308948.1:0-60000 GCF_047496885.1 Scyliorhinus torazame
TCTTGTCTCTTATAATCCCCTCCAAGACTTTACCCACTACAGACGTGAGGCTCACCGGTCTATAGTTGCCGGGGTTGTCTCTGCTCCCCTTTTTGAACAAAGGGACCACATTTGCTGTCCTCCAGTCCTCTGGCACTATTCCTGTAGCCAATGATGACATAAAAATCAAAGCCAAAGGTCCAGCAATCTCTTCCCTGGCCTCCCAGAGAATCCTAGGATAAATCCCATCAGGTCCCGGGGACTTATCTATTTTCAGCCTGTCCAGAATTGCCAACACCTCTTCCCTACGTACCTCAATGCCATCTATTCTATTAGCCTGGGGCTCAGCATTCTCCTCCACAACATTATCTTTTTCCTGAGTGAATACTGACGAAAAATATTCATTTAGTATCTCGCCTATCTCTTCAGACTCCACACACAATTTCCCATCCCTGTCCTTGACTGGTCCTACTCTTTCCCTAGTCATTCGCTTATTCCTGACATACCTATAGAAAGCTTTTGGGTTTTCCTTGATCCTTCCTGCCAAATACTTCTCATGTCCCCTCCTTGCTCGTCTTAGCTCTCTCTTTAGATCCTTCCTCGCTACCTTGTAACTATCCATCGCCCCAACTGAAACTTCACACCTCATCTTCACATAGGCCTCCTTCTTCCTCTTAACAAGAGATTCCACTTCCTTGGTAAACCACGGTTCCCTCGCTCGACGCCTTCTTCCCTGCCTGACCGGTACATACTTATCAAGAACACGCAGTAGCTGATCCTTGAACAAGCCCCACTTATCCAGTGTGCCCAACACTTGCAGCCTACTTCTCCACCTTATCCCCCCCCCCAAGTCACGTCTAATGGCATCATAATTGCCCTTCCCCCAGCTATAACTCTTGCCCTGCTGTGTATACTTATCCCTTTCCATCATTAACGTAAACGTCACCGAATTGTGGTCACTGTCCCCAAAGTGCTCTCCTACCTCCAAATCCAACACCTGGCCTGGTTCATTACCCAAAACCAAATCCAACGTGGCCTCGCCTCTTGTTGGCCTGTCAACATATTGTTTCAGGAAACCCTCCTGCACACACTGTACAAAAAACGACCCATCTATTGTACTCGAACTATATCTCTTCCAGTCAATATTTGGAAAGTTAAAGTCTCCCATAATAACTACCCTGTTACTTTCGCTCTTATCCAGAATCATCTTCGCCATCCTTTCCTCTACATCCCTAGAACTATTAGGAGGCCTATAAAAAACTCCCAACAGGGTGACCTCTCCTTTCCTGTTTCTAACTTCAGCCCATACTACCTCGGAAGAAGAGTCCCCATCTAGCATCCTCTCCGCCACCGTAATACTGCTCTTGACTAGCAGCGCCACACCTCCCCCTCTTTTGCCTCCTTCTCTGAGCTTACTAAAACACCTAAACCCCGGAACCTGCAACATCCATTCCTGTCCCTGCTCTATCCATGTCTCCGAAATGGCCACAACATCGAAGTCCCAGGTACCAACCCATGCTGCCAGTTCCCCTACCTTGTTTCGTATACTCCTGGCATTGAAGTAGACACACTTCAAACCACCTACCTGAACACTGGCCCCCTCCTGCGACGTCAAATCTGTGCTCCTGACCTCTATACTCTCATTCTCCCTTACCCTAAAACTACAATCCAGGTTCCCATGCCCCTGCTGCATTAGTTTAAACCCCCCCAAAGAGCACTAACAAATCTGCCCCCCAGGATATTTGTGCCCCTCAGGTTCAGATGTAGACCATCCTGTCTGTAGAGGTCCCACCTTCCCCAGAAAGAGCCCCAGTTATCCAGAAATCTGAATCCCTCCCGCATGCACCATCCCTGTAGCCACGTGTTTAAATGCTCTCTCTCCCTATTCCTCATCTCACTATCACGTGGCACGGGCAACAACCCAGAGATAACAACTCTGTTCTAGTTCTGAGCTTCCATCCTAGCTCCCTGAAAGCCTGCCTGACATCCTTGTCCCCTTTCCTACCTATGTCGTTAGTGCCAATGTGGACCACGACTTGGGGCTGCTCCCCCTCCCCCCTAAGGACCCGGAAAACACGATCCGAGACATCACGTACCCTTGCACCTGGGAGGCAACATACCAAACGTGAGTCTCTCACGCTCCCACAAAATCTCCTATCTGTGCCCCTGACTATAGAGTCCCCAATTACTAATGCTCTGCTCCTCTCCCCCCTTCCCTTCTGAGCAACAGGGACAGACTCTGTGCCAGAGGCCCGTACCCCATGGCTTACCCCTGGTAAGTCCCCCCCCCACAAGTATCCAAAGCGGTATACTTGTTTCTCAGGGGAACGACCGCAGAGGATCCCTGCACTGACTGCTTTTTCCCAGTCCCTCTTACAGTTACCCACCTATCTCCAATCTTTGGTGTAACTAATTCCCTGAAGCTGCTATCTATGACCCCTTCTGCCTCCCGAATGATCCGAAGTTCTTCCAACTCCAGCTCCAGTTCCCTAACTCGGTCTTGGAGGAGCTGGAGATGGCAACACTTCCTGCAGGTAAAATCAGCAGGGACACTAACTGCATCCCTCACCTGAAACATCCTGCAGGAGGAACATTGCACTCCCTTCCCTGCCATTCCTCTAACTTTCTACCAAGATTTGGCTAACAACTAAATTAATTTTTTTATAAAAAATAATAATATAATAAAATATGGTACTTTCCTCAGACCAATGGGTTTTATTATTAGGGTAGAGGAGGAGGGCGGGTGGGAGACACTACACGTGTAGTGTCTCGGGTTTCCTCTCCACCATAATTTATTGGTGAGGGTCTTCCCAGACGTCCGCGGGTCGACTTCCTGTTCCCGCCTAAAACACTAATTTAAAAAAAAAAAAATTCTCAGCTCCTGCTGAAATTGACTAACCAGCCAGCTCCACTCCCGCCGAAATCGACTGGCCTGCCCCTGCAAAGACAAGTGCTTTTAAAGGACAGACTTACCTCCCAGCAGCCACTTCCGCACTGCTCCCGCTGAAACTGACTCACCAGCTGTTCTCCCGCCGAAATCGACTGGCCTGCCCCTGCAAAGACAAGTGCTTTTAAAGGACAGACTTACCTCCCAGCAGCCACTTCCGCACTGCTCCCGCTGAAACTGACTCACCAGCTGTTCTCCCGCCGAAATCGACTGGCCTGCCCCTGCAAAGACAAGTGCTTTTAAAGGACAGACTTACCTCCCAGCAGCCACTTCCGCACTGCTCCCGCTGAAACTGACTCACCAGCTGTTCTCCCGCCGAAATCAACTGGCCTGCCCCTGCAAAGACAAGTGCTTATTTCAAAGAAGATTCTGCTGAGGCATTTGTTCCAATAGCAGACTCCGGGAGAAGATGGATCAGACATTATACCATAAGCCAAAATTAGCTTCACAACATCCAGAGTGCCATGCCGCTGGTGGATGTGGCAGAGTTGTTAGTGGAAGCCGGGTTAATGGGGGGGGGGGGGGGGGGATTTAACTTTTACGAGAAAACACAAAAGACGACCCTCTCTGTCCTCGTCTCCTTCGAAGCTAGCAGGAGAATGTGTTTCATCTGAAGAGCAAGTATACTACGGCAGGAAGCACAATGTCACAGTGTGAAATATGTGCATGTAATCTCAGCAAGACCTGGCGTAACTTTGCAAAAGGCCCTCAATTCAGGGGAAGGGACCGAGAGCACACACAGAACATGAGCCTTTGGCCCCATCCTTACAGCCTGGAGCTATCTGTACATCATTAAAGATGGTGAGTCAGGGAGCAAATAGTGCGCAGAGGTCAATAAAAATCAGACAAAAACTAATGTTCACCAGCCGTTTTTTTGGATCACTAAATTTGGCCAAAGGAATTTAGCTTGAAGCACTCGAGGCGGGAAGATCTCATTTGTTTGTGCAGAGCTGCACCTGCAGACTCGGAATGATCTTGATAACACAGTTGCTCACCACAAGAGCTGCTCAACAAATCCACAAAAAAAAATTGAAAGACATTCATCTTTCCGATCGGAAGCTCCGTATGATAAAAGTCAGAGCATAACGAATAGATTTCATGTTCAAATGAAGAAGCATTATCTAAGCAACTAGACTTGTGCCAGTTACACAATAAACTTATTTATCCAATATAACTGACTGCTCTTTAAATCGGAACCTGCTTGCACATGGCTGGGTGGCAGTGGGAGTTGGGGTGGGGGGGTAGTGCTGGTCTGGTAATGGCGGTGGGAAATTATTACTGCCCGCCCCGCCATGTGATTCAGCGTGCTACTCTGATGCATAATTACAGAGTTTCTGAGCGGAATCGAGTGCGACTTTCCTCCATACCGCACGGTGGAAATGCGCCACTGCTTTTAATCTCTGGAACAGAACATTCTGCCCTCTAGAAGTTGGAAGAAGGGACCAAGGTTCAGGTTTGGCACATATCGTTCACCCTTCCCCACCTCAATAGCCATAGCATAGAATTTACAGCGCAGAAGGAGGCCACTCGGCCCATCGAGTCTGCACCGGCTCTCGGAAAGAGCACCCTACCCAAGGTCAACACCTCCACCCTATCCCCATAACCCAGTAACCCCACCCAACACTAAGGGCAATTTTGGACATTAAGGGCAATTTATCATGGCCAATCCACCAAACCCGCACATCTTTGGACTTTGGGTGGAGAGATGATCACATACATTGGAGATGGAGGCTGAATGGCCTTCTTCTGTGCTGTAACTATTCAATGATTTTCTTCCATGATGAAGTCTTTGTCTTTGCAGGGGCAGGCCATGATAAGGGCAAAAAGGGCTGGATTCTCCGTTCCTGAGGCCGGCGCGAAAGGAGAACCCGTGGGAGTTTCACGATGGGAAAATTGGCCCGATTCCGGTACTGGTGAGGGGTTAGCACCGGCATCGCGTGAAACACCTGCGGATCGCGCGGAAAACAGCCGGAGAATCGCCGGGTCCCGCGCCGCGCATGCGCAGGGCTGACGGCCTGCATTGGTCGCATCAGAAAACATGGCGCCGGCCATGCTGGAACCCTAACCCGCCCACCCCGACCCCACAGCCCACCCCCTGTCCACCCTCCACCACTCCACCAGCCCTAGCAGAAGCTGCCCAGCCAGCGGCACGGATCCCAGACGAATGTGGCGGCGCTAGACACTGTCTGCAGCTGGCACGCCGGGTTCCCAACCTCAGCGACCACATGTGGCCCGCAGCTTCGGGAACTCGGCCCACCGGGGGCGGGGCATCACAGGTGGGCCGGCCGATGATGCACCAACGGCGTTGCAACTGCGCGTGGTGCGCGGCCTGATGATGCTGGTTTGGAGGGGAAGAACATTGCGGAGCGGCACCAAACCGCCGGCTGCCCCGGATCCGACATCGGAAGCCACTCTCCGCCCGATCGTCAATCCCAATTCCGGCGTGGGCTTCGGAGAATCCAGTCCAAAGTCCTTCGCATGAGGAACGATCAATGCATGGAATGAATTTATGGCTAGGTTTCTGGCTTATTTGATGGGGGAACTGTAACTTCTTTCTGGGGGGGGGACTACTGAATGGCCCTCCCCATCCAATCTATCTTTAATAGAAAAACTGGATGTGTAAATCTTTGCTGCTGCAATGGCTGATTTACAGACCTGACCTACATAAGATAATAAATAGCTGGTGGTGAACTGCAATGCCATAATTCAATCAAACTGCTCTGATAACATTATATCCATGAGAGAGAAGCTTGTATCATTTCTGTGTGTCAGCCGGGCCCCCTGAGGTTGAGCTCTTACTATAAAACACAGGGCTGCAGAGGCGCATAAATCAATTAGTCCAATCTAATTGATAAATGGCCTACCTTTGTCTCTTTCTTCAATGAGCATTTGTCAATTGCATATAAAACCAACAGTGCAGCGAACATCACATTTCCTGGAAAAATAAGTGTCAGGCGGCAATGGCTCTCATTACCCGCAAAGTGGAAAATCCGAACTCTTTCATCCCTCCCAACACCCGTAGAAAAGATTCAAGATGTCCTATCAGGCTCACTCCTGCAACATGGGCGCCTTTGCCTGCGAGGCTAAATAAGCAGCCCCTGCGCCATCACTCAACTTATACATTTTCTTCTCGCATAGTGCACACCGATATTTTACACGATATGTACAGATACAATTTAGCCCCCAGCGATTCGGAATATGTATTAACGAGCATCCTGTTCCATGCGCTGTACCGAACAAGGGTATGAGCGATGAACTGTCAGAGAAATAGCCGAATGCTGTTGGAAAGTTCCTCTTCAGCGCTATGCAGTATGCTTGTTGGGCTGGTGATTGGTTTTTTTTGCCTTTTGCGCTATGAAATGCGACTTTGGTGGATTGATATGAGACACGGGCATAAAGTTGGTATTTGGTTACAGATTGTCAAATCCATCATTTGTGAAATATTAGACTTGAAAGGCTCTCGCCAAATTTCAGTGAAAGCAGTATTACTTCTTGAAGTAAACCTTTCGATTGTCAAACCACCGAGATCCCATCAGAGCCGTAATGTATCTATGAAATGTTGGTTCATTAGCACGTTAAAACCCTTCAAGCAAGCACCACTCTCAAAAGTGGCATCCATGCTATCGTGCAGAAATAATTAAGAGCGATAATTATGTGAGTTGTGCATTTATTTAATTAGCTACAGGAAGTAATATCCTGCCATTTCACACAGATGCCTTCATCTGAATTGCTAAAATAATTAATTACCTAAATGAAAACTAAGAACAGGAAGAATTAAGTCAGCACATCACACATTCTTTTCAAGCTGCAGCTGGAAGGCTTTATTTGCGATAAGTTGCTGAAGGTACAAGGCACCATTTCGATGATTGGCATGTTGCGGAAGGTTTGCGCATTGATCCTAACTTTGGAACTTGGTGCTGTTGCAGAAGCTCCTCGGCCAGCGGTGCAGATCCCGGACGAATTGTGACGGCGCTGGACACTGTAAGCAGCCGGAACGCCGGGTTCCCAACCTCAGCGACCAGATGTGGCCCGCGTCGTCGGGAACTCGGCCCATTGGGGGCGGAGCATCACAGGTGGGCCGGCCGATGATGCACCAACGCCGTTGTAACTGCGCGCGGTTAACCACCCAAAGGGGTGGTCTTTGAAACTTGGGCAATGCAGAAAGGTCGGCACATTGTTCTGCTGTCTGTGGGAAAGGAGTTGCTTTTCCTGCTCCTTTTACTTGGAAAACATGGCACATTGTGAACATTTGGCTGGCTAAAGTAGTACGGTCCCTATTTCACTAATATGCCCACTGAATTGGTCGAGATTGAACTATCACCATGCAAGGTCCGTGCCGGAATTAGCACTGGGCCCTTTGCAACCTCAAATAGGGAGTTTATTTTCTGTTTGAGAGCCCCTTTCCCGACATTTGGCAATGTTCAGACTGGACCTTCTGCTTTCAACCTTGTGTCTGAATGTGGTACTCAGAGAGACAGAGCAAGCCATCATCGAAAAGGCAAACTTTTAAAATAAGGCCTTATTTCAAAAAAGGTTAGGTTTAGGGTTCCTTCCTCCACACCAGTCCTGAAAACCATTGGGGACACACACCCAATGCTCTCCCGATCCCGTTGTTCCAGTGAAAGATGCTGCCTGACATACAGTAGTCCCAAATTTTAAATCCACTTTGTCTGTAACATGCCTCAGGGCACGCAGTAGATGTTCACAGCTAACCTGTCCAAGGCCCAAAGTCAAGTACACGTGAGCTTCAAAGAAGAGTCATGTTGCACGAGAAACGTTAGCTCTATTTCTCGCTCCACACATGCTGCCAGACCTTTCCAGCACATTCAGTTTTTGTTTCAGATCTCAAACCTCCGCAGTATTTTGCTTTCGCTATCGAGTATATTATATTACTATTTCTGATAGTAATGTATTGCTTGGTGCAACATGTGTTACTCACTTGCTTCTTCCAGGATGATCTTTAACTCAATGTGGATTAACACTCGTAGTCTTCCAATTAATGCAAATACTTTATTGAGTAACGTTGACTAATTAACTTGTTTGTTGTGGAGAAGATATGAATTTGTGAGATTCGTTGCCATGCCATGTTATGTTTGTACTCCTGCCATTGTTTTGGACTGTGCTGCTACATTGTCCTTCATTTGCAGAATTGTACCATATTGTACAGGTTGTTGTTGTTGTCTTTGTTGTTGTTTTTGTTGTGCTTCTTGTTGTGTTTCTTTTAGTTGTTTTTGTTGTTGTTCTTGCTGTTGTTGTTTATGTTGTGTTTCTTGTTGTTTTTGTTGTGCTAAATGACTGTTCCATGTGGATAATTCTAGTCATTCTCAAAGTTACTGGTATCAGTGTCCTTTGTGGTATCTGATGTTTCATTGAGCTTTTCGACTTGAGGTATGTGTGAATGATCTGATGTTGCATTGATCTTGGTGACATCAGTCATTTCTGGTTGATTTGGTTTCTCTTTGCTACCTTGGTGCTCCTTTTCTGGAGTGATTTCTGATTGACTTGCTTCATTTTTTATCCCTTGGTGCTCCTCTTCTGGCGTTAACATTGTCAAGATTTCAGTTTCTTGTGGGTTGTCAAGAGTGGATGAGGTTTTAATTGATGCGGACTCACTGGACTCAAGTAGTTTTACTTTGATTGTTGAGTGCTTCTGTACAGATGAGCTCAGATCATAGATTATCATAGAATTTACAGTGCAGAAGGAGGCCATTCGGAACATCGTGTCTGCACCGGCTCTTGGAAAGAGCACCCTACCTAATGTCAACACCTCTACCCTATCCCCATAACCCAGTAACCCCACCCAACACTAAGGGCAATTTTGGACACTAAGGGCAATTTATCATGGCCAATCCACCTAACCTGCACATCTTTGGACTGTGGGAGGAAACCGGAGCACCCGGAGGAAACCCACGCACACACGGGGAGGATGTGCAGACTCCGCACAGACAGTGACCCAAGCCGGAATCAAACCTGGGACCCTGGAGCTGTGAAGCAATTGTGCTATCCACAATGCTACCGTGCTGCCCAATCTGTCAGTCTCGCTGTGATCTTGTACATCGTGTATGCTGATTATGATCACTGTGTCAGTATTCGTACATACAGTGGTTGGACATTCATTGTCTTCTTGTTGTTCATCAAATAAGGTGGATAGACCTTCATAGTCGGCTTGTTGTTGATTAAATGAGCTGGGTAGATTTTCTTCTGGTTGCTGAAATAAGGTGGATAGACCTTCTTAGTCTTCTTCATGCAATGGTTGTCACTCTGGAGTCTTTTATTGCTTCCATTCTGTGGAGTGTATCAACGAGCTCTCTGTGGAGGCTTGCGTCGCTCTCTGTGTGGAGTCTTTCATCGCTGTCTGTGTGGAGTCGTTTTCTTCTTGTATTTGACAGGTTGCTGTCATCCAATGTATCAACGATCACCCATTGCATCATGGAATTGGATTCACCTACCATGAGTAGAGTCGTATTCAGCTTTTCAACCGTGTTGCTGATGCTATGATGATCATATCTGAAAAACTCAGCCATGTCTGAGTAGTATTCTTTAATGAACAAATCATCTTCTTTCGTTTTGGATTTGTTAATGTGCTCTTCACTTTAGATGCTGCAGACTGTGTGTCCTCGGGTGCTGCGAAGGTTGTTTTCAGCTGCTGGTTGAAATTCAGGCAATGTTGTGCCTTTTGAGGTAAAACATTTGGGTTTTGTACCTTTAAGAGTTTTATTTGTGATGTTCGGGCAGTTTCCCTTTAAGTGCATGGTCTGAGTCTTCTGACGCTCGTGACGTCATGCGTAATAATCGATTGCGCATGCGGAAATCAATCTTCAGACGGTGTGCGCTCCTTTTTCAACTGGGCATGCACAGCTTCTTGGGCATTCACAGATCGATCTTCACCCAGAGTGCACTTTTTTAACTGCGCATGCACGGCTTCTTGCCGATTTGCGTTTTTGGTTGATGTGCGCCTGTGCGTACTTGTTCGAATCAGAGGTACCGCGATGAGGAAGCTGGTTTGAAAGCTGAGAAACCATTTTAACAGACTCGACCTTGTGGTAGACCCTTGTGCCGCTTTCATGGTAGTACAACTCATACGGTTCTTTACTGTTTTCGTGAGTTAAACACTTTTGGTTCGCGATTTCCAGCGTTAAATCTTTCTCTTTTAATAATGATTGGCTGAGTACCTCATCACATATTCCCTTAACAATTTGGTCTCTGAGCATTGAGTCTCTGAAAGCAGCAAAGTTGCAGGCTTGTGCAATTGCCTTTAAATCTGTGACAAATCTGATGAATGATTCTTCATGTTTTTGCAAATGTCTGGTGAACCCGAATCTCTCAAAGATTTCATTTTTCTGCGTTTTGCGATGGGTTTCGTTAGAGAGAAGAAGGTTAAGAGGTGACTTAATTGAGGCATTCAAGATGATCAGAGGATTGGATAGGGTGGACAGTGAGAGCCTTTTTCCTCGGATGGTGATGTCTAGCATGAGGGGACATAGCTTTAAATTGAGGGGAGATAGATATAAGTCAGAGGTGGGTTCTTTACTCAGAGAGTAGTAAGGGCGTGGAATGACCTGCCTGCAACAGTAGTGGACTCGCCAACACTAAGGGCATTCAAATGGTCATTGGATAGACATATGGATGATAAGGGAATAGTGTAGATGGGCTTTAGAGTGGTTTCACAGGTCGGTGCAACATCGAGGGCCGAAGGGCATGTACTGTGCTGTAATGTTCTAAAGTCGAATACCGGTACAAATTTTCATCTTTTTTATATTTCTGGTTCTAATCTAATTTATCTAGTAAGCTTTCTTGAAGTCACTTCCTGATACCATATTATATTACTATTTCTGATAGTAATGTTATATTGCTTTGTGAAACATGTGTAACTCAATTGCTTCTTCCAGGATCATCTTTAACTCGATGTTGATTAACACTTGTAGTCTTCCAATTAGAGCAAATGCTTTATTGAGTAATGTTGACTAATTAACTGTGAGTTTGTTCTCTCTCCAATGCTTAAACGAGATGTTATATGAACAAGATTAACTAAGAAGTTCTTATGATTATCTACACCTGTGCTGAGCTGTCCGTGTATGCTTGTGGTCACTAGACCCTGTTCTTGTGAAGAGACTGATCCTGGCTTCCATCTGTCTATTTATACATCCCTAGTGCTGCCCTCTAGTGATTACTTTGTTGTAATGTCTTTACATTAAACCCTTGCAGATCACTACAGAGTGTGCCTGCCCTGATCCACTGCAGGATTGTTCCCCTTGCCCAGTTTGTACTATGTTCGCCAATCCCACACCAGAGACCCAAGCACCAAATCAAGGCTAATGCTCGAGTGCCAGAGGAGCACTGCACTGGCTGAGCGCCATCTGTTAACTGAGGTGCCATCTGCTCTCTACGTTGGACCTAAATAACCTCATGGCACTATTTGAAGGACAGCAACAGGGTTCTTCCTGGTGCCCTGGCCAATATTCAACCCCCCACTATCTTCAAAACAGGTATCGGTGGCAGAATTCTCCGATCACTGCCGCCGAAATCACATTCGGCGATTGGCTGGAGAATCCCCGTTCACGCTGGAATCGGATGCGGTGCCATTTTTCCGCTGCTCCGCACCCTCATTCGGCGTACTCACAGAGCATGCCGTCGGGATGGCCTCAGGACATCACATGAAGCCCTCCCCCCATGCCCTGCCCCCAATGGGCCGAGTCCCCGACGGCGTGGGGCGCGTGTCCTCACAACGTTCGGGGATCTCGCGTCGCGGCTGTGGAATGTGGGCAGCATGGTAGCATAGTGGATAGCACTGTGGTTTCACAGCGCCAGGGTCCAGGTTCGATTCCCCGCTGGATCACTCTGTGCGGAGTATTCACGTTCTCCCCGTGTCGCAAGAAGGCTTACATTCACGCTGCAATGAAGTTACCATGAAAATCCCCCCGTCGCTACATTCCGGCGCCTGTTCGGGTACACAGAGGGAGCATTCAGAATGTGCAATTCACTTAACAGCACGTCTTTCGGGAGGAAACCGGAGCACCCGGAGGAAACCTACGCAGACACGGGGAGAATGTGCAGACTCCGCAGTGTGACCCAAGCTGGGAATCGAACCCGGGTCCCTGGCGCTGTGAAGCAACAGTGCTATCCACTGTGCTACCGTGCTACCTATACTACACTCCCTCCCTAGTTATAAAAATACAACTTATAAATTACAATGCAAAATGGTACGCAGTGGTATTGTCACTGGACTGGTGAATACTCTCCACTTGCCGGGATGAGTGAAGCTCCAACAACACTCAAGAAGCTCAACACCATTCAGGACAAAGCAGCCCCGCTTGATTGCTCCCCCTTCTGCAAACATTCACTCCCTCCACCACCAACGAACAGTAGCAGCCGTGTGTACCATCTACACGAGGCACTGCAGTAACTCACCAAGAGTCCTTAGACAGCACCTTCCAAACCCACGACTGCTACCATCTAGAAGGACAAGAGCAGCAGATACCTGGGAACCCCACCACCTGGAGGTTCCCCTCCAAGTCACACACCATCCTGACTTGGAAATATATCGCTGTTCCTTCACTGTCGCTGGGTCAAAATCATGGAACTCCCTCTCTACCTGCACAGTGGGTGTACCTGCACCACATGGACTGCAGCGGTTCAAGAAGGCAGCTTACCACCACCTTCTCGAGGACAATTAGGGATGGGCAACAAATATTGGCCCAGCCAGCGAAGCCCACATCCTGTAAAATGCACAAAAATGAAAGAACCCAATGTGACTAAACCAATATTAACAAGAGCTGAATGTTTAACAGGTTGGGTTCCCTACTTGTGTTTACTGTGACCATAACCCAAACATATATGACCGATACTGCCAGAGTAACTTACATGTGAAGAAAATGTTTTTCCTTAACTCCAGTTTGTGTTTACCAGAAATAATGAAACAAACAACTTTGTTTCTTCTTCCTTTCAACAAACTTTTACTTAATCCATCAGGCTTCTTTTTCTGCCTGGGTATCTCCTTCCAGTCCTGTTAGCTCTCTCACCATCTCTAACTGTGTTAAAGCTGAACTTTGGTCACAGGTTTTGCCCACGACGGACAGCCTTTCTGTTGTGGCAAATGTAGCAGAACGGCACAACAATCGTACCCAGACATGGCACTTCCCATTTTCACTGGGGCTGGAATGTGGGCGCATTTCACAAATTCACATTTTATGGAGGCAGGCAACCATTTAAATCAACACTTTAGAATTTTATTCACTGCCTCAAAAGTGGCACAAAACAAATTCCAAATGTCTTCCCTTAACTCAAGCGAGCGGGAGGGTGGGCCTTGCGGTCCTGCGTGGCAATTATTGTTGCCTCCTGACTCATGCACTCAGGTGTTGGGAAGAGCTTTGTGCTGGGGATGGATGCATAATGTTCTGTGCACTGGAACATAGAAGATGGGCCCGGCACCCGTGATCATAGAGGACAGTCACCATCAGACGCCAGAAGGAGAGGGGGAGGTCAGGAGGAAGAGGCGGCTGCCTATGTCCCAGGAAGGAAGAGAAGGAAAGGTAGGACAACCAGGTACTACCCTGTGGGAAGGGTGGTCAGATGTAGGACATCCTACCTCAGCGTGATGGAGAACCAGTGCCAAAAGCGACTGAGGTCAAGTCACGAGGTGGTGACAGACATATGTCACATGATCCAACAACGACTCATGCCATGCCCTGCCTGTGGCTGTGCAGGTAACCACTCTCAAATTCTATACCACCTGATCCTCCCAGGGATCATCCGACTTGGCTGGTATATTCAATCACACACAGTTGCATTAAGGCCTTAACTAATGCCCTGTTTGCTTGTGTAAGGGAACAGATTCATTTCCCTATAGATTTGGTATCTCCGACCCAGGGAGCCACGGCCTTGCCCAATTAACAGGCTTCCCTCAGGTGCAGGGTATTATTGATTGAACCCAGCTGCCGTAAAGGCCCCAACTCAAAACGCAGACACCTTTGTCAACTGGGAGCCCAACCATTCAATCAACGGACAGGTGGTTTGTGGCCAACACAAGGTCTTCTTTCATGTGTGCGGAAGGTTCCCTGGCAGCTGCAATGACACCTTCAAACTAAAGAGTTCCCAAGTCGCTCAGATATTTCAGCCACCGACACAGATCTCTGATTGGCTTTCAGGTGAGAGGGGAAGAACTTGGCTAATGATCGCATTTAGGAGACAACAAATGGAAGCAGAGAACATCTACTACAGCAGTAATGGTGTCACCAAGAGCACCATGGGCAGTTCACATTTGAGAGGTATGTTTCAGCTGCTTCTAGCTCTCTGCAATATGCCCCAGCAAGGGTATCAGGAATAGTAGTGATGTGCTGCACATTGCACAACATTGCATGGTGGAGGGGCGTACAAATCGAACATCATGAACAGAGCTCCAACCTTTGGAATGAGGAGGAGGAGAAAGCCCCTGTTTATTGGGAAATTCAGGAATGGATGTAAACCGGGGCTGATTTAGCACAGTGGGCTAAACAGCTGGCTTATAATGCAGAACAATGCCAGCAGCGTGGGTTCAATTCCCGTACCGGCCTCCCGGAATGTGGCGACGAGGGGCTTTTCACAGTAACTTCATTGAAGCCTACTTGTGACAATAAGCGATTATTGTTATTAAATTGACTCCACAATTACTCATGAGACTGCTTACCCCACCACAAGAGAGCAAATAAACATCATTGAGTTGGGCTCAGTCACATTCACATCACCGAAACCCTCATGGGCCTCATCGTGTTGCAAGCCTGGCCCCCTCATATGAATGGCGATGAATGTAAATCGAGGGCAGCACGGTGGCGCAGTGGTTAGCACTGCTGCCTCACGGCGCTGAGGATCTGGGTTCGATCCCGGCCCCGAGTCACTGTCTGTGTGGAGTTTGCACATTCACCCCGTGTCTGCGTGGGCCTCACCCCCACAACCCAAGGTGTTCAGGGTAGGTGGATTGGCCATGCTGAATTGCTCCTTAATTGAAAAAAATATATAAAATGACTAATTCAGGGCCCATGCCAGCAAATTGTTCAGAATGAAACCATGCCCACGATGCTGAGAGGGACATGACATTAGAATTCAAACTCTATGCCCTGTATGTTGTAACATACAAGTAAATAAGGCATTTCATGGATGAAGAGCCCATAACTGAGCAACAACTGCTCCTGGAAAGGACTTGCTCAACATCCATTCTGAGCAATGGTCCAGTTTCTGACATGAATGAAATGAAAATCGCTTATTGTCACAAGTAGGCTTCAAATGAAGTTACTGTGAAAAGCCCCTAGTCGCCACATTCCGGCGCCTGTTCGTGGAGGCTGGTACGGGAATTGAACCGTGCAGCTGGCTTGGTCAGTGGAGCAGAGCACCTGCCCTTATAGAACACGCTCAGTTTTCAGTTGATGAAGAAACAGGCAGGTGCCAGGCTGACGATTGGCTCTGTCAGATTACCATCCGGGTTGGTGAACATTTACTCCACCCTGTCTAACTTCACTCCCATGTTGCTCATCCCCTTCAGTATTCCTCACTGGAACAGGTGTAGGCCCTTCAACCGCTCAAGTCCATTCCTTCATGCAGTTCCTTCAAGGACGATCAGAAGTCATAATTATTGTACGGGTTGTGATGTCTGGTCACTTTGCATTGAATGGGCACTTTTCAAATCAGCAATTTTATTTTTAAAGAGGTGAATCTGAAACTGGTTCCTTTGCAGAAATTCCACTGCAAACCTCATTGCACTAACTTCCCTTACAATGGATTACAAGGTGGCAGTCTCCCAGGGGATTTTATAAATAGATTTTGAGAGTTTTCGCCTCACATTTTTGTATGATTTACTCAGTTCCTTGTCCACGGTATTTTAACCTGCCTCATTCATTTAGGTGCGTGCCTGTCATCTATTACAGTCTGCTTCACCCAGTTCAGCGTGAATCTTTGTTCCCACCGTTTTATGCCTCACTCCCTTCAGCATGCATTACATCCACTTCTGCATGCTTAACCCCGTTAACTTGCAGTTGTATCAATCTTCGTACTGCTCGGGTCAGTGCCATTCGCTTGTAACTCATTCAGTTCATTGTGCGATGCATCTATTTCTGCATGCTTGACATGGTTTACTGTGTGTGTCCTTTCCATTCCTGTACGCCTCACTCAGCTTAGTGTGTGGTACATCCATTTCATCATGCTTCATGCGTTTCGGTGTCTGCGCGTGTCTTGCTTCTTCAGAATCCCCGTGCTGTAATCCAGGTGGAGTCATCAAATCAATGCTGGCAGATTGAGTGAATCCATGAGGATTTAGTAACTGAGCGGAGCAGTTCCATTTCTACTCCTCCGCTGCTTAAAAAGCTATTTCCTTTGGTGTGCAGACCATTTCCATGTGCATGCCAAGTCTGAAAATATTTATTTTCCTCACTATTTTCCCAGATAATCCCGAAGATTTGTTGCTTGTTTTCTCACCAAATGCTGCTGAGTTTGCGAAAAGCAAATATTTACGATTCATTACCACCCTGCAACATCTCAAAAATACTCGACTAATATGAAAATATCAGACTGTTTCATTATATTCCAAACTAAGGATGCATCCATGTGCTTATGACTTACGCAATGGAAATAACTGCACGGGACCAACTTCTTTCCATCGGGCAGGAGAATACCCATGAACAGATTCAAAAACAGCTTCTTCCCCACTGTTACCAGACTCCTAAACGTCTCTCTTATGGACTGATCTGATTAACACTACACCCCTGTATGCTTCACCCGATGCCGGTGTTTATGTATTTACATTGTGCACCTTATGTTGCCCTATGGCGTATTTTCTTTTCATGTACTAAATGATCTGTTTGAGCTGCACGCAGAAAATACTTTTCACTGCACCTCGGTACATGTGACAATAAACAAATCCAATCCAATCAGTTATAGATGAATTTACTTAGGCGTGTTTGGGGAAAGGGAGGAAGTTAGTTACTCGCAGGGCATATTTTGCACCACCCTGCTATGATCCTGAAGATTCCTTGGTTGGCTATGGTTTTGTGATGAGATGCATAAAGCAAGCTTTTACATAATGTTATGCACGACCTCCGACCACCAGGTGGCAGCGTAAGCCCACCACGAGACCACGTGACTCTTGGCTGGGGAGTTGGGAGTGGGTCGTGCTGGAGGTCAGATGTATTTTGCAGCAGCTCTACAATAGTTAATTAGTGCTAGTAGTTTATTTCTAGTTATCTCATCACTCAAATGTTTCACAATTAATTATTTAAACTAGATGTTCTGTAGTTCATCATTCACTTCGGCCAGTCTACAGAACATGACAGTTTCCCAGAAAATCTCACCTGGGAACCATTATTCATTTGTGATCTTTGTCACTGACTGTGATGAGATTGTTCTCAGTTCAGGCTGCTCACGACCCCCACTTTGTGTCCATGTCTGAATACCCCCACCAGCTGTCACCAGAGAGTAATCAGGGGCATGCAGCAGTGTAAGCAGCAGGTTTAAAATCACACCTATCTCAATTCCAAATAGTGTAGTCCTGTAGAAGGCAACTATTTCCTAACACACCTAATAGGTAAAATATAGCTATTTAGGATAAATATTAAGCCCCAGTTTAAATTAAGGATTTCAACACTCTCATAACCTCAGATCATCGCAAAACATACAGCTTACAAAACAGCATAACACAGCATTATTCACTTTACAACACAAAAGAACCTGATACTTGCAAAGGCAGTAGAGATTAAAACAAACACTTTAACTGAACTAATGAATACATTTTTCAAGACAGTGTCCAAGGACAGGGCAGAATTTATAGCAACAGTATGGCATGACAAAGTAACATGAAGGCTCTATTGTTATAACAGCGAAGTCAGCAAAAGACCAGTTCAAACTGGCCCTGATAACAGCACAATATCACATTCTTAAACATGCACAAGTATGCAGATACGAAACAATTAGAACAAATGTTGCATATTAAAGATGGACGGCTTGCCGTCAAATCAGATGTGTTTGAGTCGAACCCAAACCAATTAGGATTATATTAGGGTGTAATTACTTGGCTAAAGACAGATATGAAACGTTTCGTTCGGCCATTTTTTAGCTGGAGCTGGAGCTGGGCTGGATCATCAGCTGGATTTCTTTCTCTCTCTCTTTTTCATTAATCATCTATACTTTGATCTGAACTATTCACTGTCTCCCTGTATTCATATTTCAGTTTCAGACTTGACTTCTAAAGTTATTGCGAGCTGTTTGCCTAAGCAAGAAGATCATTTCTGTGATTCTTTGAAAGCTTCAAATTGTTTACGAATTGCCTTTTAAATGACTTTCAAATTGTAATCAATAGAAGACAAATGAAACAATTCCTATTTGCACCTGAGAAGTTTTAACTTAAATTTCTACTGAGTTCCAGTAATCGCAAAATGCTGCTGAAACCGAATGGTAGATCTATCAAGTCCTCCTGCTCAGCAACTCCAGGGAAAGGCTGCCACGCCAAAGTTAAATCAGAATTATGGTTAATTTTAGAACATAATCTCAGTTCATGTGATCATATGTTACATTTTAAAATCTAAATGAGATAGACATGCTAAGATTCAGGTTTCATCGTTTTTCCATTGGCAGTCCTTCAAAATTTTCTACTTCTCTCTCTGCTGCTCGCAATCCTCATTTTCAAAATTCTTTCATGGAATGTGGGCATCGATGACCCGGCCAACACTTCCCGTCCATCCCTAATTATCCTTGAGAAGGTGAGCCGCCTTCTTGAACCGCTGCAGTCCATATGGTGTAGGTGCACCCACAGTGCTGTTAGAAAGGGTACTGCATGGGGGGGTGGCGGCACGGTAGCAGAGTGGTTAGCACTGTTGCTTCACAGCGCCAGGGTCCCCGGTTTGATTCCCGGCTTGGGTCACTCTCCGTGCAGATTCTGCACGTTCTCCCCGTGTCTGCGTGGGGTTTCCTCCGGGTGCTCCGGTTTCCTCCAAAAGACGTGCCGTTAGGTAATTTGGACATTCTGAATTCCCTCTCTGTGTACCCAAACAGGCGCCGGAATGTGGCGACTAGGGGATTTTCATAGTAACTTCATTGCAACATCAATGTAAGCCTTCTTGTGACAATAAAGATTGTTATTATATTGCTTCATGTATTTTCAACACCCAGGGCCGTAACTCTGAGATCCCCAGCGTTGGATTTGGGATTTGCCTATAGAACATAGAACATTACGTAGAACATAGAACATTACAGCGCAGTACAGGCCCTTCGGCCCTCAATGTTGCGCCAACCTATGAAACCACTCTAAAGCCCATCGACACTATTCCCTTATCGTCCATATGTCTATCCAATGACCATTTGAATGCCCTTAGTGTTGGGGAGTCCACTACTGTTGCAGGCAGGGCATTCCACGCCTTTACTACTCTCTGAGTAAAGAACCTACCTCTGACATCTGTCCTCTATCTATCCCCCCTCAATTTAAAGCTATGTCCCCTCGTGCTAGACATTACCATCCGAGGAAAAAGGCTCTCACTGTCCACCCTATCCAATACTCTGATCATTTTGTATGCCTCAATTAAGTCATTAGAGGAAAACAGCCTCAAGTCCCTCAGCCTTTCCTCATAAGATCTTCCCTCTATACCAGGCAACATCCTGGTAAATCTCCTCTGCACCCTTTCCGATGCTTCCAAATCCTTCCTATAATGCGCCGATCAGAATTGCACTCAATACTCCAAATGCGGACGCACCAGAGTTTTGTACAGCTGCAACATGACCTCATGGCTCCGATACTCAATCCCTCTACCAATAAAAGCTAACACACCGTACGCCTTCTTAACAACCCTCTCAACCTGAGTGGCAACTTTCAGGGATCTATGTACATGGACACCGAGATCTCTCTGCTCATCCACACTGCCAAGAATCTTACCATTAGCCCAGTACTCTGTCTTCCTGTTATTCCTTCCAAAATGAATCACCTCACACTTTTCTGCATTAAACTCCATTTGCCACCTCTCAGCCCAGCGCTGCAGCTTATCTATGTCCCTCTGTAACTTGGAACATCCTTCCGCACTGTCCACAACTCCACCGACTTTAGTGTCATCTGCAAATTTACTCACCCAGCCTTCTAAGCCCTCCTCCAGGTCATTTATAAAAATGACAAACAGCAGTGGCCCCAAAACAGATCCATGTGATACACCACTAGTAACTGGACTCCAGTCTGAACATTTCCCATCAACCACCACCCTTTGTCTTCTTCCAGCTAGCCAATTTCTGATCCAAACTGCTAAATTACCCTGAATCCCATGCCTCCGTATTTTCTGCCAAAGGCTCAGCAATCTCCTCCCTAGCTTCCCAGAGAATCCTAGGATAAATCCCATCCGGCCCAGGGGACTTATCTATTTTCACACTTTCCAGAACTGCTAACACCTCCTCCTATAAGATGCGCTGGGGAATCCCTCTTGGACGTTTCCAGGTAAGCAGTTGCACGATAATTGCCCGGATGTATTAACTTCCTCTGGACAATTGCACTGCGTTGGGGACCATCCTAAAATGTCATTTAAATTGCAAACTTCGGATAACTTGCCAGGGTTTCGCTAATAGTTACCCAGAAAAAGTTAGAAGAATTAACAGCTCTTCTAACTTCTGATAGCTCTTGTATACACTCAGGCCGACACCCATAGGAATCCGCCAGAAATCTGGCTACATGCCCACCATCTCTACGGTATTCAACACCACCTTGAAACCTCAAGGACTTATCCCCACCCCCATCGCAGGCCAGCTCCCCCTCCCGACCTGAACTCCGATCACCCCCGCAGACCCAACCCTTCAACCTGAACACCCCCAATCCCAAACTCTGAACCTCCCCTCACCTCTGATTCACCCCAGACTCCAATCCTTAACCCCACCTCTGACCTTGTAGAATGTGTCAGTGAGCCACATAGCAAGCCCAACTGATAATCTTTAATTGGCCACATATATTCACAAACAGGGTCCTGACCTCTGCAGACAGAAGGAGTATGTCCATGGATTACATCTTTACCAACTAAGCAAAAGCTTGCGGGACAGCCATTCCCTAGTTCATTCCTCATGGCAGTACATTGCCCAATCAGAACCAACCTGCCTGGTTTGATTTTGAAACAAAAGCTTGGCAATTAACTGTTCTCTGCTGCATTCCCTATGGAAACGCCTCTGCCAGAGCCCAACCACTCAGCACTCTCCTCTCATGCAGTATACATTGTTGATCCCTTTACTGTTGATTAATCTTGTGTAGCTGTCTTGATGAGTGCAGGATGAAAAGCTTCTTTAGCATGTCTCTTCTTTCACAATACTCAAGTTCTGTAATACCAAATGGCTTTTTAATTGCATGGTGCTGGTCAAAAAATAAATCAGTGAAGGGTTCATCCGTGACCCCAGTATGATATCCAAAACAAATAGTAGATATCCTCCAGATGTCTGTAGTCACTCAGAATCAAAATTATTGGACTAATTGATAAAGTAAAACTGTTAGTCAAGAATTTTCCTGGCAACAGCAATAAAATGAAGTTAGCAAAACAGTATAGGTCTTGAAATGGCCAGCAGCAGGTAGAAATCTGCCTAGAGACAGCAGTAGGCAGTATTCAGAAGGCCCCAGTGAGATGCATCTATGAATGGCCTTTGAGTAAAAACAGTTTACATAGATGATTGGGAAAGATCAATGAGCTGTATATATGTCAACGTCTAGAGTCAAGGACGTTGACAGGGGCGGACAGCCAAATACACAGAAGGCATAATCAAAGAGGAACAAAGATATAATTGGCTGGACCCTCCGAAGCAAGGAGGTCAGATACCACTTAGCAGATGCCAGTCTGAAAAGCCAGTTTTCCAGGCAACCAGACTGAAGGTCACGTTTTTACATCTAACATCCTCAAAGTCTTAGAGTCAGGGCAATGCAGAAAACCTCCGTAAAGGCAGTTTACGGAGCTTTGCTGGACCAGGACAAGATGTTTCCCTGACTTGATTATTATCCCTGTATTGCGTGGTAAATATAAGATAGTTTTATCTCATACATTAATTTACTTTGAATGTTGTTTGGGGAAATGTGAAAGTCTTAAGGAGTTCAGTGATCATTGATATATTTTGAAATAAGGGGTATGTATGACTTTGTGTGTGTGTTCAGTCATTCATATACCTTACCTGTTGGAGAGTAGAGTAGTCCTGTTCATGTGAATTGTCTTTTCTTTACGTTAACAAAGTCTGCAATAATTGTTCCTGGATGACTGGGCTATTTATTTCCTCTTGTCTCCTCACACCAAAACAAAGTAAAACTAACAAACTGGTGTTCCTAGTTGGGACACCTTCATAGATAACATCAGCATGCTGTGTGACGTGTTTCATTTATTCATTAAGGGAGCAGTATGTCCAAAGTACGGCAAAGAGAAGGTTGTGAAGCCATGCTTTATGTCCAAAAAATGGCTTTTGAATTGACTGGCTTGTAGAGAAATAGTTAAATTCTAAATTTTCCAAATACGCCTGTGGGAACGTGTGCTGAGGGAGCACATTAGTTTTATAGAAGCCAGACTGCGGATGTGACAATGTGACAAAGTGAGTACGGCCAGTAAGTTAGATATCAATGTGAGTGATGGTAAAGACCACCATTCTGAAGTCACAATTCAAAACTTGTAAACCAATAGGGGGCAAAGTTGGGGGAGACGGGGACGGTATCAAACCGTACAGGTATACAGTTACTGGCACACGTGTTACCTTCGCTTTTGTTCTTCTTCCATTGTCTTCTTCCTTATGCCCGCTGGACCTTTGTTTCTTTTGTTCAGTAGTTTTTGTAATTTTTTAAGTGTACTACACTAACTTGAGTTTTGCAATAAAATTCAAACTCACACTACCACCACACCCTCGTCTCTTATTTGAAATATAAGAGATACTACATGGCTTGAAACCCATTGTTGATTTAGTTTTGCGAAGAACACCACATTCCAGCCCCTTGGGACCACAGTCAAAGATGGCTTCACGTTTATATCGTTGTGTCTTCTACATTCCCAAACCATTAAAATGGAAACAATCTGTCTCCAAAGCCACACCATGAATAATGGCCTTGGAAAAATCAATAGGGACCAATCCTAGCACTGTTGCTTCACAGCTCCAGCGTCCCAGGTTCGATTCCCGACTTGGGTCACTGTCTGTTTGGGGTCTGCACGTTCTTGTGACAAGCCTATTGTGACAATAAAGATTATTATTATTATAAAACAGCCAGACAATCATTTGGATTCTCAATGCGGTGCAGCCAAAACATTGGACATAATCACTTGGACTAGGGACTCTGGTTGGGAGAGGAATTCCCAGCCATGATCTAGACAAGTTAGAACGGGGATACACAAACCGTGACCATAGTTGGGTCAGTGGGATGTTGGGAGTGAGAAGGTTCTATGACAAGGCAACCCTTTGTCTGTTTTAAGCACCTGTTTACACTGTAAGCAACTGGGACACTGAAGAAACACACCCCTGCATCTGTCTGTCTTTCTTTCTTTCTCTCTTTCTCCATAACCACTTTAACATTATTGGACTCTAAATTGTTTAAGCGGTCTGTCTGTGTGTGTGTGTGTGTGTGTGTGTGTGAAACTGAGTGTTTTAAAATTATTATTTTACTTACATAGGGTTGACTACAATAAAAAACTATCTTCTCTTTCATAAAACTCAAGACAACGTGTATGATTTGTGTCTTCTCATGGCACAAACAATTAAACACTCGTGGAATCTGTTCTCGGGGAATCACATTACGCACTTTGACAAATGTTGCTGGAGTCAGAAACTGACAACTGAGGGTGAAATGGATTACACTGAGAACTTATTTTCAGGTAATATTGGAAGAGGTAAATGGACCTCGGATATAAATACAACAACTCAAGAGCTGGCTTCAAACTACATCAACAGGTAACCCCACCCACCACCCCTCCCCCGTCAATCATTAAAATTTAGAACAAGAAATGCTTTCTTTTTGATTTGATCGTGGGATATGGGCGTCACTGGCTAGGCCGACATTATAGCCCAGCCCCAAATGGCCTGGAGAAGGTGGTGGTGCTTCTTAAACCACTGCAGCCCATGAACTGTCGATACACCCTCTGTTTTTAGGGATAGAATTCCAGGTTCCTGACCTAGGTACAGTGATGGAATGCCAATATAGTGCTGAGTCAGGATGTGTGTGGCTTGGCAGGAACCTGCAGGTGTTGCTGTTTGCATGTGTCTGCTGCTCTTGTCCTTCAAGGTGACACGTTTCTGAGGGTGCTGTCGAAGGAGCCTTGGCAAATATAGTCGTCCTTGCCAAAGTCAGGTTAATGAAGTATTCTATAGTTAGTGCCCCAGTTGAAGGTCAGTGTGAAGCAACATTGAAATACAAAAGCAAAGTATATCGAATTGCGATCGCCCCCTTAGAAAGATAATGAATTGTAGATTTGCAAGCTTGTGGCCAAATTATGTTCCTAAACCGTGAAAGTTAAAGTATGTACTGGTGGCTGAAATGAAATGATGGATTCATAAAACCACTCATTTTCTCCATGTTGCTTTTGCTAGCTCTCTGAAAACGCTATCCAATCTGTCCAATTGCCCTGCGCTTTTCTCATAGTCCCTTCAATGCTATGTCCAGTTTTCTTTTGAAAGGTAGCACTGAATCTTCTTCCACCACCCTTTAGGATGGTATATTCCAGTGTAACAGGTACTGTCTTTCACCTCTGGTACTTTGGCACAGCATCTTCTGGTCACCAACCCGTCTGACACTGAAAACGATTTTCTCCTAATTTAATTTGTCAAAACCCTTCGTGAGTTTGAATTTCTCTATTAAATCCCCTCAAAAATGCTGTTACTGTAAGAAGAAGACTGCAAGTTACTCTCGTCAATTTGCAGTCTTCCTTGCCTGGTAATAATAAGAAGAATCTTTATTAGTGTCACAAGTAGGCTTACATTAACACTGCAATGGAGTTACTGAGTTACGTGAAAATCCCCTAGTCGCCACATTCCGGCGCCTGTTCGGGCACACAGAGGGAGAATTCAGAATGTCCAAATTACCTAACAGCTCGTCTTTCGGGACTTGTGGGAGGAAATCGGAGCACCCGGAGGAAACCCACACAGACACGGGGAGAACGCGCAAACTCTTCACAGACAGTGACCTGAGCCGGGAATCGAACCCGGGACCCTGGCACTGTGAAGCCATGGTGCTAACCACTGTGCGACCATGCCTCCCACAATGCAGCAAGCATGCCAAAAGGTACCACTTTCACAATGAAATTAACTCAAATGGAAGTTAGCTGCATGGAACAGATGGATATATCACTGATTTGGTTAACTGTCAAATGACAATATTCAAGATGTAAGGGGTTAATTCTAACTGTGATATGCTAATCATATATCATCATGCAATATCACATGGTTCATTGTTTCTCCCGCAGCCAGGTGTAACACGTAGCCAGCACAATAAGGTGTGTCTCAGTAAAGCCCCTGTTTTATAGATCTCTACAATTCTCAATAAATGTTCTGTATTCGCCTCATAATACCAATAATACCAATAATATTGTCGGAACAGGAGGAAGGGCCTGAAGATGAAAGATATGTTTAGTATGTCTTCTCCGTCTTCCTCGCAGCAGTAATCTACCCCATCACCCTGAAGCTCCCCACTGGAGTGGAGCTAACCTACTGGACAAGCGGGAAACTGTTCAATCTCCGGTGCCTCCAGCCCAGAGCCCAGACCACGCCAACCTCTGTCATCGAGCTGCAGTCCACAGCGGATACCTGTGTGTGAGCACGTTCAGAGGCAGAGCTACAAATTATCGTTGATGCATTCACTGAGGCATATGACAGAATAAACATCTGGAAAACAAAGGTCCTCTACCAGCCCGCTCCTGCCACACAAAACTGCCCCCCCGACCATCAAGATCCACGGTGAGCCCCTGGACAATATGGATCATTCCCCAGACCTCAGGAGCCTCCTCATCGATGACAAAATCCAACATCGACTCCAATGCGCCAGTTCAGTCTTCGGATGCCGGAAGAACAAAGTGTTCGAAGACCGGGACCACAAATCCAGAACCGAGCTCATGGTCTACAGAGCAGCCGTGGTCCCTGCCCTCCTGTATGCATCAGAAACATGGACAATGTACAGCAGACACCTCAAATCCCTGGAGAGATATCACCAACGTTGCCTCCGCAAAATCCTGCAAATCCACTGGCAGGATAGGTGTACCAGCGTGAGTGTCTTCTCCCAGGCCAATATCCCCAGTATCGAGGAGCTGGTCTCACTTGACCAGCTGCGATGGGTGGGCCACAATGTCCGCATGACCGACACAAGCCTCCCAAAACAAGTGCTCTACTCCGAACTCCGCAATGGCTAGCAATCAGTAGGTGGGCATAGGAAACGCTACAAAGCCTCTCTAAATGAATGTAACATCACCATCGACACGGACGAATCGCTTGCCTTAGAATGCACAAGCTGGAGAAGAAGCATCTACGAAGGCGCCAACCAGCACGAGCGTCGCAGGGTGGAGCACGCGGAGGCCAAGCGTAAAGAGCAGAAGGAGAGCGCAGAATCCAGACC
This sequence comes from Scyliorhinus torazame, assembly GCF_047496885.1. Lineage (NCBI taxonomy): Eukaryota > Metazoa > Chordata > Chondrichthyes > Carcharhiniformes > Scyliorhinidae > Scyliorhinus > Scyliorhinus torazame. The sequence continues at coordinate 26,454 of NW_027308948.1, forward strand.
GCCCCATCCACCTACCTCATCAAACAGCACCTGCAAAACCTGTGCCAGAGTCTGCGGATCCAGGATGGGACTATTCAGCCACCACAGAACCCAGCTCTCCGGTGTGAAAGCAAGTCATCCTCCACCCTGAGGGTCTGCCCAGGACAGAGACATGTCACCACGCAATATCACATGGCCTCTCCTGCAGCCTGGTGTAACACATAGCCAGCATTGTAAGGTGTGTCTCAATAAAGCTCCTGTTTTAGAGTTCTCTGTAAATATTCTGTATTAACCTAACAATACCAAGAATATTATAGGAACAGGAGGAAGGGCCTGAAGAAGAAAGATACGTTTATTATACCTTTTGAAAATTCCTTGAGGGACACAAAGAGAGGGGCACTCCTCGGGAAACCTTAACCCTCCACTGCCCTGACTTCCCCACTCCCTCCACCAACACATACCTTCTGCCAGGGACCATTTCCATGGTCTCCAGTGGCAGCCTCTTGTCAGCTAATTCTGTCGGCCAGGCAGGTGCTTACCACCCACATGCCAGCCAAGTATCTCTGCCAGCACGTCTGGGTGGACTCAATGCTTGCTTTGCCACATTCCCACCGGTAGTTAATACCCAGCGTTGGCTGTATAAACTGCAAACTATCAGCATGGCGTGAAATAGCCCACACTTATTGCCAGTCTCTTCAGCGACCAAGGGGTTAAATCGAGGCGAAAGCATTTGCAGCTGTCAAAAATATGGAACGCGCACAAACCTACACTAAACAATGCCTAAACATTGTGAAGGATGTCACCAAGTTCCTACTGGATATGTTTACAATGATAGTCTTGCTGTGGGTAGGAGAAGAGATTCAGCATGCTTTGAGAGACAAGAGAAAGCAAGAGGAAAAATAGAAGGATTGCCTGCTGATTTTTGACCCAGCAAGTGTATTAAATTTCCACAGATTATCTAAAGCCGGAGCAATGTTGTGGAGAAACAGTGTAAGCAGGCGGTTAAAAGCTGCATGTGCTTTGCATCCCTCAAGCAGAGCTATGCACAAATTGTTGGTGCTAATATTTGCATGTGAAAGCATGAATTAGCATACTTACCACCAGTGTAGAACTGATCATCAATACGTATCAAACCATTGAGTGATTGAGAATACGATAGCTCATGACCAGATAGCGGATGAATGTTTCATTACAGGGAAGTTTGTTAACAGTGCAGTAAGTCACTGCGAGGTATGTGTCGACGAGCAGAAAACAGTGCTCCTGAAAATTAAATTGGATCTCCGAATTAGCAGGCAAAGGAAAACCTTGTGCCTATAGGAGTGACTGGTGATTTAAAGAAGTGTGCCTGAGTGTAAAGCATAATTCTTCTCTGTTCGTCTGTGAATATTAGAATCGACATGAAGAATTGATGGAAGTAGAGAAATTGTCCACAAGGATTAACGTAACAGCGCCAAAATGAAAATCATCTCCTTTAAGATACATGCAGAGCATTTCTGCATCAGAAATGTTGACAGCGTGGGCCATGTCATTGAGTGAATTAAAGCAGCAGAGATTGTAACATGCTACTTGTACAGCATACTGAAACATCGGGTAGAATATTAACGATAAGGGAGGCAGGGTTAAATGGGACCCCGGCAGTAAATGCCAACCCCAAAATGATTTCACCCACTTGCAGGTTTGACTTGCAGGGCAGCACGGTAGCATTGTGGATAGCACAGTTGCTTCACAGCTCCAGGGTCCCAGGTTCGAATCCCGGCTTGGGCCACTGTCTGTGCGGAATCTGCACGTTCTCCCCGTATCTGCGTGGGTTTCCTCCGGGTGCTCCGGTTACCTCCCACAGTCCAAAGATGTGCAGGTTAGGTGGATTGGCCATGTTAAATTGCCCTTAGTGTCCAAAATTGCCCTTAGGAACGAGACGACAACGGCAGCGAACTCCGTCTGGGAGAAGCAAGGGACGACAACAACACGAACAGATGCCTACTTATGTGTGTAAATAATTTTGCCAAGTGTACAGAGCTGCTGCTGTTGAGCGGGGGCATAATACCGTCCAATGGCTTCTCAGGGAAAATTAAAACGTCAGCAGCAGCAGCGACCCGTAGGGGAGTGGGGGTGAGTGCTCCGTTGGGAGGGTGTGGGAAGACTGAGGCGCGTGGGGTCACGTCTAGTCAATTGCTATTGTACATTCTCTTTTTGCACTATGTTAATGTTCACTCTATTTTGCTGTGTTAGGATTAGTACTATTTATTATGAAAAACTTTGCAAAACTTTAATTTAAAAAATTAAAAAAAAAAAAAAAAAATTGCCCTTAGTGTTGGGTGGGGTTACTGGGTTATGGGGATTGGGTGGAGGTGTGGGCTTGGGTGGGGTGCTCTTTCCAAGGGCCGGTGCAGACTCGATCGGCCGAATGGCCTCCTCCTGCACTGTAAATTATGTGATTAAACCCAGGCTGGGTTGCAGGTGAGCGAGGTACACCTGGGCAACTGTCAGGTAAGTCATTAAAGTCTGCAGAGAGGCAGTTAACTCAACATTTACATTTAACAGCCAGTTTGCAGGTATCCCGAGCAGTGTAAATAGTGTAGGGGGTGATGAGCCAAGTGCACAGCGAGATGTGTTGCTCCAGTAAAACTGACAGGCTGGGAAACATGACACGAAAGGGTTGCAGCCCGGCCTGGGCGAGAGGCTGCTGCTCAAGGTGCTTCTGAGAATGTCCTGTCGCTGCTCGACAGGTGGTTTCCAACCGTCCAGGAAGACAGTTCACCTGTCTTGCATTTTATTCACCTTAATCTGGCCTTCCCTGCTACGAGCCTTCACCGTGACTTGGGAGAAGTTTATGTAGCTCTACCCGCTACCTCTGCTGAGGAATGCCATCTGCATCAGGAGCAGCACCAGCAGCGGCACCTCCTGTCCTCTCCTCAACCACGTGGCACTCTACAGTCCAGCAGAGATGGACGCTGAGGTGTGAGACCCACCACACTATAATGAGGATCAGCTCACTCAAGATGAGCGAGCACCATGGCCTCAGTAAACAGAGGTTTTAACAACAACTCCTCTTTTTCAAAAGTGACCTCCTCCCCAGTGGATGTGGGCTCCCGTTACCTGAACCGCTGACCGTACCGCATCCCGAGCCCACATTAAGGGTCAATTTAGCGTGGCCAATCCAGCTAGCCAGCACATCTTTGGGGATTGTGGGGGTGAGACCCAAGCAGACACGGGGAGAACGTGCAAACTCCACACGGACAGTGACCCGGGGCCGGGATTGAACCCGGGTCCTCGGCGGCGTGAGGCAGCAGTGCTAACCACTGTGCCACCGTGCCGCCCTTTGTCGTCCTAATAACGGGTGAATCAACTCATCGCCTGCCAAACAATGCCAAAAATCCACGAGACTCGGGCAATGAGGTTCTCTCAGGTGCCAAAACTTGGAATAAGATGGTTGAAGGCACTAACAAGAGCGAGGAGCCAGGGACAAAAGCAAAAAACAATCGTTTCCACCAGGAGCTAAAGGGAATTTTGAAAGCTCGATAGTCACTCTTTTCAAAACCTATGGCTGAAGGCAAGGCTAACAAAGAGGCACCTTGTACCATTAACCACCTGCTGGTGAAAATTCAGAAACCATTCACCGATGGAGTTATTGAGGAAGCTCGGACAGTTGCTGCCGACACTTTGTTCAATGACTTCAAAAACTAAAATGAAATTATGACAGCCATCAAGAGAATGCCGCTGGGCACTTTAACAGTAGCCAGAAGAGTGGGGTTGTTGTCTGAGGATGTGTCTCAGCAAATATAATAATAATAATATTATAATAATCGCTTATTGTCACAAGTAGGCTTCAATGAAGTTACTGTGAAAAGCCCCTCGTCGCCACATTCCGGCGCCTGTTCGGGGAGGCCGGTACGGGAATCGAACCCGCGCTGCTGGTCTTGTTCTGCATTACAAGCCAGCTGTTTAGCCCACTGTGCTAAACCAGCCCCTGTTACACCAAATGCACCAAGACATATTGTTATGCATCAGAGTTACACCATTGGCTGTCTAAAGTCACGTGTTACGCAATGATGTTATCGGAAGGTTTTGTGGAGTTCACTAATGTACCCTTTTTGAGTAGCATCTTGTAAATAAACCTCTTGCGCTATGTTATGCGAACTCGACGTGTGTATAACACTTATCAGACTGTGACCGTTTCTCAGTGCAGTTTGACGTATCAGTCGACACGATGGATACAGACCAGCTGATTGTTTTCATTCCCAAGGCATTCAAAGACTCAACAACAACGGAGGAATTTCTCATTCTTTTGCCACTCGAAGAGAGGGCGAGCGATGAGGACATCTGCAACAAATCCAAAAGGTATGCGACTGAGAAAAACATTCCGATTAAGAAACTTGTTTCAATAACAACCGATGGTGCAACGCCAATAATAATTATTATTATTGTAACAAGGAGGCTTACATTAATACTGCAGTGAAAATCCCCCAGTCGCCACACTCTGGCGCCAGTTCGGGTACACTGAGGGAGAATTCACAATGTCCAAATTACCTAACAGCACGTCTTTCGGGACTTGTGGGAGGAAACCGGAGCACCCGGAGGAAACCCACGCAGAAACGGGAGAACGCGCAGACTTTGCACAGTGACCCAAGCCGGGAATCGAACCTGGGTCCCTGGCGCTGAGAAGCAACAGTGCTAACCATTGTGCTACCGTGCCGCCCAATGCTGGGTGTCAATACAGGCTTCGCTGTACTTTGCAGAAATGATGCCGTATCACCCTCCTTTGTCAATTACCACTGTGTTATCCACCAACAAGTGCTGGCGAGCAAGGTTATTAACTTTTCTCACGTAATGACAGCTGGTGTCAAGATCGTCAACTCAATTCATGCCAGAGTTCTGCAACATGGCTTGTTCAAATTGTTACTCGATGAGCTTGATGCCACCTACGGTGAACTAATTGTTCATGCAGATGTGAGGTGTTTAAGTCAAGGAAAAGTCCTCCAGACATTTTAAAGATATGCTCCCTGAAATTATCACCTTTCTTAAATCAAGAAATGCAGGGTACAGCAATCTGTCAGATAATGCGTGGTTGCTGGTATTGCCGCTTCCTACGGATATACGTGTAAAATTGAATGAGTTGAATCACGAACTGCAAGGGAGGGGCAGGGACTTGTCACACGTGCTCGGTGCAGTGAATGCGTTCGAGTTGAACCTGGGGCCGGTGTTCCCCTCAGTTAAAGGACCAAATCACTGAGCACTTTCCCCACATCTGGAGGAAATGCAGCAACAGGACGAAGAGAAAGTGTTCCATCCAAACAAATCCTGACCACATTGGAAAAGGGATTCAACAGACGCTTTCAGGAGTTAGACAAGGTGGAATAAACCTCTCTGTTCGTCTCAAGTCCTTTTCTTCAAGTGGACATATCGAGAACGGACAGCACAATGTCAGCAGGTGTTTGAACATAGCGGTGGACTTCGCAGGAAATCATCACCGTGCAAAATGACTTGGAGCTGAAAGCTAGGTCAAGCGTCAAATACTTTTGGGGACTTGTAAACAGAGGGAAGACAGAACCCGTACAGTGCAGAAGGAGACCATTCGGCCCATCGAGTCTGCACCAACCCTTCAAATGAACACTCCACTCGCCCCATCTCTGCAACCACACTACGTAACCAACACATCCCTGGACAATAAGGGGCAATTTAGCATGGCCCATCCACCTACCCCATACATCATTGGACTGTGGGAGGAAACCGGAGCACCCGGAGGAAACCCATGCAGACACAGGGAGAACGTGCAGACTCCGCACAGACAGTGACCCAAGGCCGGAAGTGAACCTGGATCCCTGGGGCTGTGAAGCAGCAGTGCTAACCACTGTGCTCCCATGCCACCCCTCAGCTGACGTCCTCTGCACTCAAGCTGAAGGCCTACTTTGGTTCCACATACCTCTGTGAGATGGCTCTTTACCCAGAAGAAAATCATCAAGTCCAAGAATCACACTCGTCTCACAGATGCCCATCTGACGGATTGTTTGAGACTGACCACCTCAAACTGTGACCCAGACTTCACACCACTCACAGGCAGTGTGCAAGCCCAGGTGTCACACTCAGAATAGGTGACTGTTGTGCAAAGTGCACATTTTGGGGGGGTTCAGTAAAGTTGGATTTTTAAGAGTAGATCTTGTGCTGTATTTAGATTCTAAAAGTGACCTTGTGCTTGAAAAGGTTGGAGACCCCTGCCCTATGCCCTAAAGGGACGGGTGACATGTGAGCGCGATTCGTTTTGCAGGATCAAAGTGGTTCGAGGGCTGCAAAGTTTTCTTCACCACTCCAAAACCTTCTTCTTGGGGCTTCCTCCATTGGCAGCGCTGATGCTTCTTCAGTACCTGGTGTAATGGTGCCAATGTTGTGCCTAAATGTGAAATGAATAATTTATAAGAATTGACCATACCGAGGAAGGATTTGTGCTCACTATGTTTCTGGGTGCTGTGACATTGTGTATCGTCTTGGCCTTCTCTTCCAGGGAATGCAATCCTGTTGCATCAACTCAGAATCCTAAATTCTTCACATCTGAGGCCTGGAAAGTACGTTTTCCATGTTTGAGATGGACCCCAGTGTCGCGAGATCTCCTCAACACTTGCTGCAGGCTGGACTTATTCTCTTCTGGGGTGGTGCCATTGACTTCCGAATGGTAGCCTTGTTTACTGAAAAACATCACCTGTGGGAGTTTGTTGTGGTAAACCTCTGGGATGCTATGTTCCATTCTAATGCGTATGCATGGCTGATATCTTATTTAGAGTAGGTGCGGCATCTCGCCAACTTGACGTAGAGGTCCTCGATCCAGGGAATCGGGAACCTATCCAACTGGGCAGCCTGATTTATGGTTAGTTTGCAGTCCCCACAAATTCCTATCAGGTTTCAGAATAGGGACTGTAGGAATCGCCCACGGAGTGTGATTGTACTCAGCTCTTCTAATTAAGTCAACTTCAACCTTCTGTCATGTGAGGGTGCCTTTAAGAACTGGATGTTTAAGCAATGTACCTTTAAGAAAACAATGATGTCATAGAGTGGGTGCAGCTCAGCTCAGTTCAGCCATTTTGCAGTTTGGTTTCAGTTTAAAAAGAGCTAGGTGTGTGTCCGTGTGTTTCCAGAGAGCTGCAAGTTTTGAAAAGAGCTGGGTGTGTGTCTGTGTTTTGCAGTTAGAAAAGCAGGTTGTGTGTGTCTGTGTGTATACAGAGAGCTGCAGGAAGAAAGCAAGGTGCTGAAGCTGAAGTCAACCAAGCTAATATATCTCTGCCATTCTACAGAAACAATATGTATCCTTCAAACTGATGTGATATTGTTTAAAGATGTTAAGGCTCTTGGAAGTTTGAAGGAACATTTTAAGGAGTTATTTACTGTTGCAATATTTTCTGAGTTATCTTTGAAGTAAGGGGTGTTAAGAGATCCAATGTTTATTTAAGATGTTAAGTTGAGTTCATGGAATAAACAGTGTTTTGTGTTTAAAAACCCACGAGTCCATAATTGTAATCCCACACCTAGGGAAAAAGCAGTGTGCTAGGAAAAGCAACAAATCCATTAAAGGGAGAAGTTGGTTGAACTCCATGATACATTTTGGAGTTCTGAAAACGCCTCGCCCATAACACTTCTGATGCAGGGCACAAGGCACTGGTCTGCCTCCAAAGAAAACAAACCTGGGCTTTGAATCCAAATTGGCGCCTTTAATCCGATCCAATTCTTTGTGTAAAATGTCCTCGTATCTCCTGAAGACATCTTGAAGGACATCATTGGAAATTTAAAAAAAACTCCAGCCAATTGAATCTTATCTTCTGTAACCTGTCTCTAATCATCAGGCGAGGTCTATGCCCTTCCATGATACCCAAAGACAGATTGTCCCCTTGCTCTGGTGCGTTGACGGTTCCAAGGATTTTCACGGCTTCCCCAGTGCCAGCAGAAAGCTTGGGTGTGGTGTTGTTCAAACCTGAAGGTCGAGTTCCGTCACAGGCATTCTTTTTTTTTAATTTAGAGAACCCAATTCTTTTTTTTTTCCAATTGAGGGGCAACTTAGTGTGGCCAATTCACCTATCCTGCACATCTTTGGGTTGTGGGGATGAGACATCACAGATAAACTAGAAGGCTTGTTCTCCCACAATGGTCACCACTTCCAGTTTGAGGGGTTTGCAATTTAGCCTGAGGACAATTTCATTTTGGGTCGTCTTATTCAACTGGGCAATATTGAACTGATATGTTGCATGCTCCTCTTCAGAGCTCTTTTCCAATATGTTCAGTGGCGCTGTGGATCGGAGGCCGGTTTAGCCCGCTTGGCTAGACAGCTGGTTCATGGTGCAGAGCGAGGCCAACAACGTGGGTTCGATCCCCGTACTAGCTGAGGCTGGCCCCGCCTTCTCACCTTGCCCCTCGCCTGAGGTGTGGTGACCCTCAGTTAAATCACCCCCGGTCAGCTCTCCCCCTCAAAGGGGGAAGCAGCCTATGGTCATAGAACATAGAATAGTACAGCACAGTACAGGCCATTCAGCCCATGATGTTGTGCCGTCCATTTATCCGAATCTAAAATCATCCTAACCTACACCCCTTCAATTTACCGCTGTCCATGTGCCTGTCTCAGAGTCGCTTAAATGTCCCTAATAACTCTGACTCCACCACCTCTGCTGGCAGTGCATTCCACACACCCACCACTCTCTGTGTAACAAACCTACCTCTGACATCTCCCCTATACCTTCCTCCAATCACCTTAAAATTATGTCCCCTCGTGACAGCCATTTCCACCCTGGGGAACAGTCTCTGGCTATCCACTCTGTCCATGCCTCTCATCACCTTGTACACCTCTATCAAGTCACCTCTATTCCTTCTTCGCTCCAGTGAGAAAAGCCCTAGCTCCCTCAACCTTTCTTCATAAGACATGCCCTCCATTCCAGGCAGCATCCTGGTAAATCTCCTCTGTACCCTCTCCAAAGCATCCACATCCTTCCTATAATGAGGCGACCAGAACTGGACACAATATTCCAAGTGTGGTCTAACCAGGGTTTTATAAAGCTGCAGCAAAACCTCGCGGCTCTTATCTCATCTGAAACTGCTGGTGCTGTTTTATGCATTGGCGCGCATTGCCTAGTGCAGCAACATCTTGAACGTGACCTCTGCGATTGTGTCAGAAATACGCAAACTTTCGAACAAGGACCATATCTGGCTCTGAGCTGTGCCTGTTGATCCTGCTGCGGACCCCATGGCTATACCGCTCCGTACCTGATTGACCTCCTCTTCAGCTGTGCTTTGAAGATCAGTGGTGCCTTTTCCGGTGCACTCCGTCGCTGGAGCGACCTCGATCGCTTTTTCCAATGTACTCGCGGTCTCCACCGGAAGCCTCTTCTGGATATTAAGGTTATGGATCCCATAAACCAGCCGATCACAGAACATGTCACTAAGCGCAGTCCCGAACGTGCAGTGCTCAGCAGGTTGACGGCGCCTGGCAATGAAGGCTGAGATGGACTCTTCATGCTCCCTCACCACGGAGTTAAATTTATAACTTTGAAGGACAATCGAGGGCCTTGGGTTCTTTGACCAACTTAACTATCTGATCAAAGGTCTTTGAGTCGGGTCCCTCTGGGTTCCTAATTAGATTATACATCTGGGGCCCGTAAACTGTCAGAAGTATTACCTTCTGCTTGTCCTCGCCTTTGATCTTGTTTGCGGTAAAAAGGTAGTAGAACCGTTCGATGTACTACCTCCAATCCTCAACCCTTGGTCAAACGGTTCTAGTTCACCGAAACAAGCATTTTCACTCATGTTTCAATGGTTCCCGACTCTCTTTGCAGCTTCTTACCTTTTTAAACTTCTCCTTCCTCCCCCATTCAAACCACGACGAACTGCAGGCTGAGATCGAACCCTCCACCTCCCCGCCAATGTGGCGGCTCAGATCTCAATATAACAGGTCGAGTCACCTCAGCTCCGGGGTCCACCACGCCAGGGGTCCCGCTCCCAGGGCCTCGCGCAAACTCCCCACCAGCCGGGTCTTGTATGCTTCCACATGACAGGCCTCAAGCCGTCCATACGGACTGGCAAACCCGCCACCGCCAACCCCCCCCCCCCCCCCCAAGAGGCCACGCTATGCCGTCCAGCATTCACAGTATTTTGATTTTCTGTTTGTGTGGGTACATATTGCCAGTTGTCGTCGAGGTAGCTCTCACTGGAGCCTTTCCACCCGGGTTTGCTACCTCCCTCCTGCGGTTCTACGCTCGTTTCTCCTTCAAAGGGAGAAAGCCGAGAATTCCGGGTGTGGAAAATGGATCAATTGGAGATGGGGAAAGGACAGCGTTATGGGCGGTGATTGTGAGAGATGGGTGTGAGATGGCAATAAGATTAATGTGAGTATTGGTTGTCCAGATGGGAATTGAAGGAGGTGACTGCAGAGGGGAATGAGTGGAGTTGTAAGATGTGTAGGTCTTAGGAATCCCAATGCTGAGAATGTCAGAGTGCGGGTCTCGACAACTGGAGATGTTCACCTTTCCCGCCCTCCAGAGCTCACTGAACGTCTTGGGGGCACTATCTCCAGGTCTCTTCCTCAGCCACTTGCCTGCTTGGGCTGAGAGACTGGTCACATTGCTTCATTTCAATCCCTCAGGTCCTGCAGAACCTTGAGGCCAGAATGCATTTGCGATCTCAAACCCAGAATGTGGGGCAAGTGGAGAATCAACCTATTTTTGTCAACCCAACCACCCTGCGTTGACTGAGAACCCAGCAGCAGGATGCTGATGACTGTTATATTATATTGCCACTCCAGGTGCCATGTTATATTGCTGGGTTTAAAGTAATAAATGTTGTTACGACCTGTAGGTGATGTTGAAGAACACGCGAGTCTTTGAAGTAAACTGAAAGAATTTATTAAGTAACGATAAAACTAATAAATGAGTTTGACACTCCACTGAACTAACTCTTGCAATAAAGTCAGGATAACTAACTGTACAAACTGTATCTGAACTACAGCTGATGGCTAGGCTGTGACCTCACTCTGTTACACTGCTGCTATCTGGTAACTCTTGCATGGAAAAAGAGCTGAAAGAGCTGGGGCTTCTGGGAACTCAGTTATATAATGGAGCTAGTAATGCCCTCTAGTGGTAGTGCCACAGCTAGGTTTTGTGATTAATCCTTTAGTTACATGTCTGTCTACATATCATTACAATGACGTCGCTGAGTTAAAGAACCACAGTGCATTGCAAATAGTTTGCCAGTACCGGCCGCCCTGCTGCAAATGGGTCCAATTAGGTAAAATTTGACCCATTGAATTCCACCTTGTTACACACAGACTGGGGTTGATTAGCATCAGTCAAAAGTACATCCAAATCCAGACCACTGCTCTAGTTTCCCTGAAATAGTCGTGACGTGCCTGGCACAATACACGTGTCTGGGAAAATCGAATGACATTTACATCTGCAAGTACCACCAGGTAAAATCTATACAAGTTAACCAGCCATAGTTCAGAAGTTAAAGGATTTGAACAGCTTTGGGAATTCACCACTTCTCGCTGTCACTTTTCTTAATCCAGAACAGATAGTCAAAAGCATAATCAAAAGAACAAAACACAGCAGTCAGGATGTGTGCACCAACTTCTGATTTCAGAGGCTGACTGTTAGAGTGAGGTAAACCACACATGGAACTGCCGTGCAGTCCGGGTTAAAGTCAAACTTCCCATGAACAAATGCTCGGTTAGGGCAGCACGGTGGCCTAGTGGTTAGCACAGCTGCTTCACGGCGCCGAGGTCCCAGGTTCGATCCCGGCTCTGGGTCACTGTCCGTGTGGAGTTTGCTCATTCTCCCCGTGTCTGCGTGGGTTTCGCCCCCACAACCCAAGAATGTGCAGAGTAGGTGGATTGGCCACACTAAATTGTCCCTTAATTAGATAAAATAATTGGGTAATCTAAATTTAAAAAAAAAACAAATGCTCGGTTTGCTCAAATTATCTGAAACTATTTGGAAGGAACTGAAGATGGGTGTCACAGTGGTTAGCACTGCTGCCTCTCAGCGGCAGGGTCCTGGGTTCGATTCCAGCCTTGGGTCACTGTGCGGAGTCTGCATGTTCTCCCCGTGTCTGCGTAGGTTTCCTCCGGGTCCTCCGGTTTCCTCCCACAGTCCGAAGATGTGCAGGTTACGGGTATCGAGCCTGGGTGTGGGTGGGGTGCTCCTCTGAAGGGTACGGTGCAGACTCGATGGGCTGAATGGCCTCCTTTCGCACTGTAGGGATTCTATGATTGAACTAGTCCAGGAAAATAAGCAAAAAGGATGTTAAAGATGGAAAGGTTTCTGATTCATCTCCATTTCTAAATGACAATGGAATCTACAGATTCTCAGAAGTCACACATTCTTTACAAAAGTCAATCAACGAGAAATAATGCCTTAATAAGACTTTGTGAATACAGAAAAAAGTAACACTCACCACCCAGATCATATGGACACTGAACAATCATTAAACTTGTAGTGTTTGTGGTTGTCTGTTTCTTTAAGACATTACAGGCGAAAAGAATCGCCTGACTTGAGGGACCAATGGTAACCAAGGGTGAGTGATCATTCTAGAGGGTGGAGTCCTCTCTTGGGCAGAATTCATCTGGAAGACATGAAATAAACATGTATGGGCTGGAGTGGCAGCTCTGTGCTACTCCATGGCAATCCTGCACTGCATACCTCCTGTGCCCAGTTACTGTTTATTAGTAAACACTTTCTTGTTCCGAATGAAGTTTGAAGACTTTTGACAAAGCCATAATTGTGCCACAATACAGAACAAAACAAGATTTTTAAAAAATAATAATTTATGGGATGTGGGCGTCGCTGGTTAGGCCAGCATTTATTGCCCATCCCTAGTTGCCCTTCAGAAGGTGATGGTGAGCTGCCTTCTTGAACCGCTGCAGTCCTTCAGGTGTAGGTACACCCACTATGCTGTTAGGGAGAGAGTTCCAGGATTTTCTTTCCCCAGCAACAATATTTCCACTTGGAGGAGAACCAGTTGGTGGTGTTCCCAGGTATTTGCTGCTCTTGTCCTTCTAGATGGTAGTGGTCGTGGGTTTGGAAGGTGTTGCTTAAGGAACCTTGGTGCTGTGCATCTTGTAGATGGTACATGGTGTTGTCACTGTTTGTCGGTGGTGGAGGGGTTGAATGTTTGTGGAAGGGGGAGCATTCAAGCGGGGCTGCTTTGTCCTGGATAGTGTTGAGCTTCTTGAGTATTGTTGGAGCTGGAGTCATCCAGGCAAGTGGAGAGTATTCCATTACACTCCTGACTTGTGCCTTGTAGATGGTGGACAGGCTATGGGGGGGGTCAGGATGTTGGGTTACTTGCCGTAGGATTTCTAGCCTTTGACCTGCCCTGGTAGCCACAGTATTAATGTGGCTAGTCCAGTTCAGTTTCTGATCAATGGTAACCCCCAGGATGTTGATTGTGGGGGATTTAGCGATGGTGATGCCATTGAATGTCAATGGGTGGTGGTTAGTTCCTCTCTTGCCTGGCACTTGTGTGGCACGAATGTAACTTGCCACATGTCACTTGGAGCAGCACGGTAGCACAAGTGGATAGCACTGCGGCTTCACAGCGTCAGGGTCCCAGGTTCGATTCCCGGCTTGGGTCACTGTCTGTGCGGAGTCTGCACGCTTTCCCCGTGTGTGCGTGGGTTTCCTCCGGGTGCTCCGGTTTCCTCCCACAGTCCAAAGACGTGCAGGTTAGGTGGATTGGCCATGATAAATTGCCCTTAGTGACCAAAAAGGTTAGTTGGGGTTACGGGGATAGGGTGGAAGTGAGGGCTTAAGTGGGTCGGTGCAGACTCGATGGGCCAAATGGCCTCCTTCTGCACTGTATGTTCTGTGTCGGCCCAAGCCTAGATATTGACCAGGTCTTGTTGCATTTGGACATGGTCTGCTTCATTATCCAAGGAGTCATGAATGGTGCTGAACATTGTGCAGTCATCCACAAACATCCCCACTTCTGACCTTATGATGGAAGGGGGGCCATTGATGAAGCAACTGATGATGGTGGGGCCGAGGACACTACCCTGAGGAACTCCTGCAGTGATATCCTGGAGCTGAGATGTTGAGATGTAAACACAAAATACAATGCAACAGATTAACTGCAGTGAAAACCAATCGAAGAATGAAATTCATCACACTATCAGCATCAACTGCTGGAAATCCACCAGAACGAACAATAAAAAACCTGCTCGTAGGAAAGCAGTGACTCAGAGCTGGAAGTGAAGCACTGAAGGACCACTTCTCCCAGAAATGCACTGATTCAGAAAGTTTGTTTGATACTTTTTTTTAAATTGTTCAAATGCTGGCTAACATTCAGAAATAAAACAGTGTGTGGCAAATGAGCCTCTGAATGACAATATAATTACCGAATTATTGTTATTGAACCAATTAATTTTTGTTCAGTCAGAAATGTTTAAGGGGTCGATATGGGCTGAAAGTGAGGGTTGTGTGGGCGGGCGGTGCACTCAATCAGATCGCAAATTGTCCAGGTCTGCGCAGCAAGAGAGCGGGCAGATTTCAACCCCGTGGGAAGTGACAGATGATAGGGCAGTGGGATGCCGGGCAGCATTTCAAGTGCACAATCTAACACTGCAAACAGGAACAGACAGTTGGAAAATGCGCAATGAGAAAACATGAAAAAAATGATGAATAGCTTTTGTGGCGTTAAAGAGGAATACATGTGGGATGGTAAAGGAGCTGCCTCTGACATGGCAACATGATTGGGGCTGGGAAGCATCTTAAACAACAAATGGCATGGAGATTCAAAAATATCCCTGATATCAATCAGTTTCATTGGATTGTACATTAATTAGAATATATTTGAGTAAACATGATATCAAGAAGATTAAAGAAGATTCTTATTCAAACTGTGTTTAGTTGTTGAGACAGGACAGTTAAATCAACTAATTGTTCAGACTTTTACCCAATAGCATTGATCTTAAATTAAAGCATTATATGCTGAGGAGAAATGAACAATTGGCCACGTTTAATTGGTATCAGACTGAAATATTTGCCACATATTCTCTAGCTACAAAAAAAACCTGCTTTCCTCATTATTACTCATCTGGATCACTTGCTGAAAATTGACAAATAATATTAATCTTTATTGTTGTCACACGTAGGCTTACATTAACACTGCGGTGAAGTTACTGTGAAAATCCCCTAGTCGCCACACTCCGGCGCTAGTTCGGGTACACTGAGGGAGAATTCAGAATGTCCAATTCACCTAACAGCACGTCTTTCAATACTTGTGGGAGGAAACCGGAGCACCCGGAAGAACCCCACGCAGATATAGGGAGAACGTGCAGACTTCGCACAGACAGTGACCCAAACCAGGAATCGAACCCGGGACCCTGGCGCTGTGAAGCAACAGTGCTAACCACTGTGCCACCGTGCCGCCCTAGTGTGCATTGAGATCGCAAATGCAACATTTTGCTTTCGGAAGCTCGATTGTTATAAACAGGCATCAATTCTAAAAGTAGCAACAGGTTAATTTTGAGAGGCAAAGATTGTCTGAATCTTGTTTACACCGCAGGCCTGTGGAGATCACATTCACTTTGGATCAGGATCACCCTAATTGAATGTCTTCTGAGAGCATTTGTACCGAGGGCAGACCATATTGTATTCAGGAGGTCAAGCAACATTGAATTAACTGAGTCCAATGCTTCTGATGAGTTGGTTACAAGAGTTGGTAGAAATTACTGTCGAGCATTTAAATAAGTTGCATCCAAACTTCCAGTTTTCAATACAGGCCAGTCTAAGATTCAGTTTTAATTGTGAAATATATCCTGTATTTGCACATTTAAAGCGTATGGCTAAATCCTGAATAAGATTTCAAAGTTAAGCCATATCAGTATCATTAAAGGATATTCACATTTTGGATATAAATCGGTAAGAATTGAATCATACGTATTCTATTTTGCTGTCAATGCTGTATTCTACCACGTTGGAGTGAGTGGTGGAGGGTTAAATCGGTATTTCAATTGCAGTTGTTAATTATCTTCACACATTCTGTTTTCCCTTTGAGGAATAGTGGGGGAGAATTATCAGGCTGATTGTCAAACCGTTGAAACACATCACAGACAATGTGACACACAAGCCCTGGATTGGGGCTTGAAACCAGAGTTTCTAGCTCAGTATGTCGTGCTCAGAGGCAGGGGCTGTACCGACTCGATCACAAGACCTCCCTCTAATTGCTATTGTGGGAAGACGGAAGTGATTCATGTTACAAATGGAAGGAGGCTGGGTAACAATGCAATGACTGTAGCAGGGAAGTCTCTGAATCACATTATCTCACTAAAACCCTCTTTTAGTTCTGGTAGGTAAACTTGTGCTGGTAACAGATTGCTGACAGACTGGGTTAAAATGGAACTCCTGCAGGGTAGCACGGTGGCGGAGTGGTTAGCATTGCGGTCTCACGGCGCCGAGGTCCTAGGTTCGATCCCGGCTCTGGGTCACTCTGTGTGGAGTTTGCACATTCTCCCAGTGTTTGCGTGGGTTTCACCCCCACAACCCAAGGATGTGCAGGCTAGGTGGATTGGCCACGATAAATTGCCCCTTAATTGGATAAAATGAATTGGCTACACTAATTTTTTTTTTAATGGAACTCTTGCAACATTAGTTCTGCTGCTTCAGGTTTAATCATTTTAAATCACAAAGTACTGCTACGTTCCTGATCAATGCATGGCAACTTCAGAGCAGCACAGTGGTTAGCACTGCTGCCTTACAGCACCAGGGACCCGGGTTTGATTCTGGCCACGGGTGACTACCTGAGTGGAGTTTGCATCTTCTCCTCGTGGAGTCTGCGTGGGTTTCCTCTGCTGGGTGCTCCAGCTTCCTCCCACATTCCAAAGATATGCCGGTCAGGTGGGGTTGTGGGGATCGAGCGGGAGTGTTGGCCTGGGTAGGGAGTTCTTTCAGAGGGCCGGTGTGGACTCGATGGGCCAAATGGCCTCCTTCTGCACTCTGTGATTCTATGAACTCTATAATTATCTTGGATCTAGACCTATAAAACTCTATTCTGCATCTGAAGCTGGTGCTGTAGCTTGGTGAAGTTTAGTCCTTTGTTGCCTGTCTGCTCCCTCCCTTTCTTCCCTCATTCCATTCTGTCCCTTGTAAGAGATTAAAGGTCAGAAATTGGATACACTAGCAACTGTTTAACATGGATCAATCACATAGGCACATATAAAAGAACAACTTTTTCAATAAACCCTCACCTTTTGTATGAACAGAAACAATAAACCAAGGGTGCTGTTGTTTATCAAAAATTAGTTATAGGGACTATTGCCATTGCAGTACCTATTGTACTGATATCTCATGTGATCAGGTTGCCCAATCAGGGTCTTCTGTAGGCTTAGCATAACTATTGTGTAATGACACGAAGCACCGCACAGGTTAATCTCATTTTTAAAAAAAAGTGCTGTTCATCCATAATATCTTCTAATCCCGAGGAAATCATTTCTCCAGAGATACCGACTTACTATTTCCAGTCCTTTTTTGTTGTTGGTAATTTCAGCCGAAATTATTTCTCGCAGTCTATCTCACATATGCCTCCTCAATGCTGACTTATTGATTCTGTCTTCAGAGCAAGCCAGATCTCTGCTCTCCTGCAGGACTCGGAGGCAGTGTGATACTTTGAGCTGATCTATAATCTAGGTTTGAACAGGTCGTTGGATATGGGCAGAACTCTCGTGTGAATTACTGTACTTTGTGGGCTGCAGGCCCCTGCATCAAGAATCTATTTCTTGAAAGCTAACATATATTTAAAAAGGAAGATTCTACAAGGTTATCATTTTCTATGACAAAAAGAAAATGTTACTCCTTGTGTTGCACCGTTGCTGTATTTCACCCAGTGGAAAAATCTTATTACATAGAATCATAGAATTTACAGTGCAGAAGGAGGCCATTCGGCCCATCGAGTCTGCACTGGCCCTTGGAAAGAGCATCCTACCCAAGGTCAACAACTCCACCCTATCCCCATAACCCAGTAACCCCACCCAACACTAAGGGCAATTTTGGACACGAAGGGCAATTTAGCGTGGCCAATCCACCTAACCTGCACATCTTTGGACTGTGGTAGGAAACCGGAGCACCCGGAGGAAACCCACGCACGCACGGGGAGGATGTGCAGACTCCACACAGACAGTGACCCAAGCCGGAATCGAACCTGGGGCCCAGGAGCTGTGAAGCAATTGTGCTATCCACAAGGCTACCGTGCTGCCCATATTTTGTGTTGTGTAGTATGTAAATTGTCTTTACAGAACATTAATACACACTCTGTTTTAATAGAACGTGTGTCGATGCTGTTTTGAATATATTAATGCACTCCACCTCATATTCTGCCTTCAGATGTTGAGTTCAATAAAATCAAACTTTGACTCAATCACCAGAGGCTGACGCTGTCAATCCACATTTCTTTTGTGCAGCTGCACCAACAGCAGGATCTGGGATATGGTCCAAATCAGGAATTGCAATATGAATGATGCTAAATAGTCTCTTTAGTGAAATAACAGTGGGCTACAAGTCTCATCTTTTTGCTTTGCACAGCTGTGAGATGCAGTTAGTTCTGATTAAAATTTGGTTTCAGATATATTTTGAATAATGCAAATTCTGTGTCAATGCAAATGGTGCCAGTGGCCAGCCCCCCTTCACCCAACAGAACGTAAGTACAAGATGGGCCATTTACTCTTGCCCATTTTGTTCATGTGCAATAACATTGCAAATGCCTTGGGTACTTTTGTTGAAATTATCAAAGACCATAAGACATAGGAGCAGAATTAGGCCACTCGGCCCATCGAGTCTGCTCCGCCATTCAATCATGGCTGATACTTTTCTAATCCCCATTCTCCTGCCTTCTCCCCATAACCCCTGATCCCCTTATTAATCAAGAACCTATCTATCTCTGTCTTAAAGATGCTCAGTGATTTGGCCTCCACAGCCTTCTGCGGCAAAGTGTTCCACAGATTCACCACCCTCTGGCTGAAAAGGTTCCTCCTCATCTCAGTTTTAAAGGATCGTCCCTTTAGTCTGAGATGGTGTCCTCTGGTTCTAGTTTTTCCTACAAGTGGAAACATCCTCTCCACGTCCACTCTATCCAGGCCTCGCAGTATCCTGTAAGTTTCAATAAGATCCCCCCACATCCTCCTAACACATCCCCCCACATCTCTTTGTTCTTTTAGAGGGATGCAGCACAAGGAAGTGCTGAGGGTTTTGGCAAAGGTTGGTATCATGACCGGTACAGGCTTGGAGGGCCGAAGGGCCTGTTCCTGTGCTGGATTGTTCTTTGGGTTTGGACGCAAGTACGGGGACTGGATCTTCCTTCCTTCCTGATGTCGGGTCCCTTGCTTAGACATTGAGTGCCATGGAACGTGAGAGTGCCTTCCCACGGGAGCTTGTAACCAACTCTGCATGTGTTTGTTTGTCCTGCTTGCTGCATGGTGGGCATCCTGCCTGCTTCTGGGTTAATATCAGCGGTAGCAAGATGGGGCTTTAAGTGGACATTAAGTGCCCACTTAAAGGCCTGAGTTGGCGGAGAGGTGAGTGGGCTTTCTACAGGCTTTCCTACCAGAGACACAATTGGGGTGGAGGCGCGACAGTAGCCATGTCCCGACCTGTCAGACAAATGATTAAATGCCCCCTGCTACCCACCTCGCCATGGACGAGGGGGCAAAATTCCACCCACCAATTTGCTGGAGACCTATCGAACAATTTTTCCGGTCAACACTTGCTTCCTAATTTTTCTTTACGTAAATTTATTTTCCCTGTTTTGTGGACTCTCGTGCACGTGTGTTTGTCACTTTGGATTACAGAAACATTTATGAATTGTGTTATATCGCCAGAGGAGGCTTTCAGTTGGTGACTCCCTGTTCTTGCCTGAAAATGAGTGGCCAGCAGTTGGACAAGGAGAGGGGAATTAGGCAGTCCAGCAGAGTTAGCTTTCAGGCTATCCTTCAAACAAGTGCCCAATACTCTTGCCTGAATCAGGTAGGGAGCTGGTTCTGCTAATTATGTTTCTACAGCTGTGGTGAGATCAATCAACCACAGCTGTTCATTGTATTAATGGCAAATGCTTTGATCCTCTTAACATCGCTTAATCTAATCCAAATTACGAATCAAGCATTGACAGGCACATCAAATAAAGAATAACAACTTATAACGTGGTAAAACTGTAAGTCAAATAAAGCTAGCACTCCCCTTCAAGCCGTGTAAGCAGACTCCTGCTGAGCTGAGTCCATTATCCACTCTTGAAGTTCAGCCAAACATTCATAATGAGGCCACCTGGCAACTTTATTAACAGAAGCAGTTTGAACAGATGGCCAGACATCTTTATTTTCGGATGGCATGATTATGAATGTTTGGTTGAACTCCGAAAGTGGCTACTGGACTCAGCTCACCAGGTTTGCATAGCTTGAAGGAAAGTTCTAGACTTGACTTCTTGATAGCTTTACAGGGTTGTAATAAGTTTTTCTTTCTATAATAACATTGCAATGCCTGTTTGATTATTTGGAAAAGGTCAAAAGGATTAAAGCTTTCCGTATCGATACGAGGAAAGACCATCGTTGATTGGTGCTTCTTTCTAGTCTGAGATTTTGTCCTTCAGACATGGGCACTTGACAGGTGCGAAACATGCTCCCGGCCGTGATCTGCCATTGAGCGCAGTCTGACACTGGATGACCAATTAGTGGTCAACTAGCACTGGAAAAGACTGAGTGCTGCCGTGGAGGGCAGGAAGAGGGCAGCAGAGAGAAACAGGAGGGTGCAGGCTGGCACTTCCACTGTGTCCCCACAGGGGACATCCTGTCCTGGGTTGAGTTTACAGATTAAAAGGCTGCCTTGCCTGCCAGTCCCTAAAGCATATAGGCAATGTAAAATTCAATGTAAATCATTTAAATTGGCTCCTTGATTGTCAGCAGGCAGGCTTTGAATCTCGCGCCCACCAGTCGACCGAAATATCACGCAAAGTGCACGATAATATCGTCTCGTGTGATTTCATGCGGGTCTGGTATGCGCCTGCACATAATACTCTTGCCTATGAGATTGTAAGATTAGCAGTTATTTTACAAAGGAGGGGTTTCAAAGCCCCTTTGCTAATTGGGTCAGTTTCAGGAGCATTTCAAGGGCTTGCCAGACTTGCCAATGTTGCGTTGGTTCTGTTCATAGTCGCTACTTGAAGAATGGGAATGGAGGATGCTTGGGGCATGAATGAGGCATGGGGGTAATGGAAGGCGTGTGGTAAGGCAAGGGGGTGCGGAGGATGTAAGTAAGTGATACAAGGGGACATGGGGTGAGGGAGGGTGTGGCATGAAGATGTGAGGGCTCTGGAGCCTAACAACCAAGTAGAGGACTGTGTTGCTATATTAGAGGACTGAGGTGGGCTTTCTAACCAGCCGCCTTAGCACCTGCACGACTCCTTCATTGCCCTGGAGCTGCTGAGGGAGTTGGTTGACACGAACCTTGCCCACCAATGTCTCACAGAGATGTAACTACCATGGGGAGTGGGAGCATGTAATGGGTTTTAGATTGCAAAGTCAGAAAATGGTCCAAATTGCATTCCTGACGCAGATGGGAAGATCAAACCGAATATCCTTGCTGCCTGCAACTCTCCAGCATAACAACGAAGCTAGTGGGCGGGCACCCAATGCATAGTTCCCCATTCATCACATTCAGATTCCGAGGTATGTGCGGAAAAGACCCCCTGCGAGTCACTTCCAATTGAACTGGAGAGGAGCATCGGAAATCACAATTCCATCATCACAAATTATTTCTCAATGTACACATTGAAGCTCATGGCAGTAAAGATCGCAGGGAGTTTCAGCCTCACAACAGCCATTAAGATCTCTGAGTGCCGCATGTAAATACTAACCACAGCATGTCCATTCTGACCCTCCCGCAGGAATCCTCTCAATCTTTGTTGGAATTGAAAGATGAATGTGTCATGAACATCACAGCACATACACACATACATAATGATAGACAGAGCAACGGACCAATTAGCACACATAACACGACAGCCAATCACAGACAAGAGCATACACAGTACAGAACAAGAAACACAACACTTCCTGGGCAGTCCATCAGGAGACGGCACAGGGCAATGACCTCCAAGCCAGACACTCAGACAGTCACCACGTGCTGAGTACCAAGTTTGTTATATAAATAGTTTAAAGGAATAAAACTGCGTTGTACCAATCGCAACCGTGTTGGTTCGTCTGTATCTCAGAGCACCCAACACTTCATGGTACCAGAAGTGAATCAAAACCTACCCACAAATCTGCCATCCTGCGCCATGGACACCGTCAACACACCGCAGCCGTTGCAAGTCGCTGGGAACCTTGGCATTAATTGGACGCTGTTCAAGCAGCGCTTCGAACTCTTTATGGAAGCCAACGAAAAACAGGGCACCTCGGACAAAAGGAAGATCGCCATCCTCCTCACCACCGCAGGTCAGCACGCCATCCATGTATACAACTCCCTGGTGTTCGCGGAAGGCGAGGACAAATCTAAATATGACACGGTCCTCCTCAAGCTCGACCAACACTTCAACGTTGAGGTCAACGAGAGCTTTGAGAGGTATGTCTTCCAGCAGCGCCTGCAAGGTAAGGATGAGCTCTTTCAGTCCTTCCTGACACATCTCCGCATACTCGCGCAGTCCTGCGGTTACGTCACCACCTCAGAGTCCATGATCCGGGACCAGATCGTTTTTGGGGTTGCCTCTGGCAGCCTACGCCAGCAGCTTCTAAAAATAAAAGGCCTGATCTTAGCATCTGCAGTTGAAGCCTGTGTCCTGCACGAGAAGGCGACTAGCCGCTATGCCCAATTTTAGGTGACCGAATCGGCGCGGAGGGGGTCCTACGCGACCGGATCGGCGAGCCAGGTGCCCCACGAGGCCGAACGGGTCCAGGCGATCGAGTTTCTCCCGGCCCACGGCCCGGACGAGGGCGGCCGTTTGACGCGCTTTTCGAGGCCTCCCGCGCTTGTGCACGCCAAAACCTACGGCAATACTGAGGGACGTGATGCGCAGGCGCGCTCGACGCAAGACCGAACTGCGCATGCGCAGTGGAGTAACGAACGCCATGACGTCACGACGTGCAGCAACTGTGGAGCTGCACATTTAAAAGGGCGATGTCCTGCAAAAACCCGACAATGCCTACGCTGTGGCAAGGTGGGCCACTACGCTGCCTACTGTCGAGCGGCTCAACCTGTTGATCTTCCGCATCTCTGACAACCTCGCAGGAACGTGCGGACCATTCAGCCTCCACATTACGACATCCAAACCGATGACACAGATGACTAAGACGCCTTCCGGGTTGCGGTCATTGATGGGAACCGGGTCAACACAATCAATCCGGGTGATGAATGGTGTGCCACCCTGACAGTCAACCCGAATTCGCCGCCCACCTACTAGACTGGACTTATGAGACTGTTTACATGTTGAACTCATGCAACCACTGTTTTAACATGTCTATGTTCTTCTCGTTACAGGCATTCGTTTTATCGTTCCACATTTCCACGGTTTTCTTTTTTGTTATGGTACAACCTCATTAGTATGTCACACCCGACATCGCCCCTTGTATATAGTTAAGCCCCATGTACATGCTGTAAATATTACACACACACACATTTAGCTGCACTCAGTACACATTTCTATTTATAACCACGTAGGCACATAATCTTGTAAAAAAGGGGGGATGTCATGATATTCAAGTGAACATCACAGCACGTACACACATACATAATGATAGACAGAGCAACGGACCAATTAACACACGTAACGCAACAGCCAATCACAGACAAGAGCATACACAGTACAAAACAAGAAACACAACACTTCCTGGGCAGTCCATCAGGAGACGGCACAGGGCAAGGACCTCAAAGCCAGACACTCACACACTCACCATGTGCTGAGTATCAAGTTTGTTATATAAATAGTTTAAAGGAATAAAACTGCGTTGTACCAATCGCAACCGTGTTGGTTACGACCAATGGGCAGTCAAGACACCCAGAGGTGACACTACCACAAGGTGGCGACCCATATAAAAGGACAGGGCACACATGCTCTTTCTCTTTCCATAGGCGACACTCCGGGAGACAAGGGCAGATCAGGAAGCATCACACCCACCGCATGGATTAGAGCAGACTGGTTAGTTAGATTGAGTTACCATAGCAAGATCAGCAGGAGAGTCAAACTCAAGTAGGAGAATTGTTAACTGTTCAATAAATGTGTTAAACCTATCTCCAAGTCTGAACCTTCCTTTGTCAGAGTATACATCAAGGAAGCAGCTTATGCTACGTGAAGAAGCTTAACACAACACCCAGGTGTGGGCTGGGAGTGGGAGACCCTTCGGGGAGGTGTAAATAGTAAGGAGAATAAATCAAAACCTTTCTACTGTCATCGCTTCTGAATGGTCGCTTGCCTGGGACTTTCCAGTTCCCTTCATTAATTTATTTTAAATTTTTAAAATTTATTTTATTTTATAAATTTAGAGTACCCAATTAATCTTTTCCAATTCAGGGGCAATTTAGCATCAGCAATCCACCTACCCTGCACATCTTTGGGTTGTGGGGGCGAAACCCACGCAGACACGGGGAGAATGTGCAAACTCCACACGGACAGTGACCCAGAGCCGGGATCGAACCTGGGACCTCGGCGCCGTGAGGCAGCAGGGCTAACCCACTGTGCTGCCCTTTCCAATTCCCGTTATGCTTCCTTCTTGCCAATTGGCTATTTTCTACTTTCAGTATTCACCAGTTATATTTGGCAAAAACCTTTCTCCCGGTTCCGTGCCGCCGTGGATGATATTGAACAGAAGCAACAAGGAGAGGCAGAGAGAGCAAGAGAAAGAAAAAAAAAAACAGGGAGGCAGGAGAACGGGGGGAAAGCAGTCAAGGAGGGAGGGGGAGGAAGAAAAGAAGAGGCGATGGACAATTCTGAGCAAGAGATGTGTTTTACAGACACAATAGTGCTGGGACCTTACCTGAAGGGTTCTAAATGGTTATCAGTTTCTGGGGGGGGGGGGGGGTGGGGGGGAGGATCTGCGAGGGGGGTATGGTGAGCATGGCCTGAAAAGTTGAGCCAGCTGAAAATCCCCCAGTTTTTCCACACAATACTTGAGGTAAATCTACCATGAGGATTGTTAAAGTCACTAGGATTGAGCAAAGTGCCAAGAGCGGGAGAAACAAAGAAACCGTGGAACCCCTGGAGGAGTCCAGGAATCTGCTGCAGTTATACAAGCTTCCCACCCAATGATTTACTTACAGCAGCGGTTCCCAAACCCCTGGCACTCCTCCAGGGTGGGTCCGGCCAGGACTCGAGAGGAGCCAGGGCAGCGAGGGCCCCAGAGGAGTGTGAGTGGGGGTGGGTGAGAGTGTGGATGTGGCTCACAGTGTGGGTGTGGGTGAGAGTAGGCAAGGGTGAGAATGGGTGAGAATGAGGGTGGTTGAGGGTGAGAGTGGGTGAGAGTGGGTGAGGGTGATTCTGCATGCGGGACATAACCGTCTGATTCGTTAACTGCAGGGTTTCAAGTGGAAACAAGCACACTGAGCAATCATTAGCAAACATTCCTGTTTCTGACCTTTCAATGGAGGGTAGGTTATTGATGAAGCAGCTGAAGATGATTGGGGCAAGTCACTACATTCATACAAACATATGTAAATGTTAGAACCTGTCCGGGTCCTATTTGCTGGGGACAATTGGTTATCCCAGGGTTCTTGGGGAATATGAGTTCCCCCAATGAGGGAGGGGGTGGGGCAATCAGTAGTTGCAGTTGTATAAATAGAGCTGGCTAGTGTGGTATCAGCTGGGGAGAGGGAACCGGTCAGGAACCGCTGGATCATTGTAAATAAATTACTTTCTGTTTGACTCTATAAACTCGTGCTGGACTCTTCGTGGCCCTCACAAAAGTAAATACGAACATACATTTGAATTCTAAGCAGAAAGAGGCCATTCGGCCCTTCGAACCTGCTCCGTTATTCAATAAAATCATGGCTGATCTGTTTGTAACCTTAACCTCACATTCCCGCCTACCCCTGATAACCATTCACCCCCTCCCCTCCCACCCCCACCCTCCCCCCCATTAATCAAGAATCTGCTTTCAAAATATCTGAAGACTCTGCTTCCACTGCCTTTTCAGGAGGAGGGTTCTGGAGACTCACTCCCTTGCGGAGGAACTTCCACAGCGATGTCCTGGGGCAGAGATGATTTGCCTCCTACAACCACAACCATCTTCCTTTGCGCCAGGTGTGACTCCAACCGACATTTCCCATCCTGCTTCCCGTTGACTCCAGTTTTGCTCGAGCTCCTTGATGCCACACTGGGGTCACATGCCGCCCTGACGTCAAGGGGCAGCTATTCCCATCCCACCTCTGGAGTTCAGCTGCTGCCCGGTTTAGGACTTCCTGGCAAGTGGAATATTGTGGCATCAGCGATTAGAACCATATTTGCCTAAGGGAACCCCCCCCCCCTTTGCAAGCAGGGCAGCACGGTAGCACAAGTGGATAGCACTGTGGCTTCACAGCGCCAGGGCCCCAGGTTCGATTCCCCGCTGGGTCACTGTCTGTGCGGAGTCTGCACGTTCTCCCCGTGTCTGTGTGGGTTTCCTCCGGGTGCTCCGGTTTCCTCCCACAGTCCAAAGACGTGCAGGTTAGGTGGATTGGCCATGATAAATTGCCCTTATTGTCCAAAAAGGTTAGGAGGGGTAAGTGGGTTATGGGGATAGGGTGGGAGTGAGGGCTTAAGTGGGACGGTGCAGACTCGATGGGCTGAATGGCCTCCTTCTGCACTGTTTGTTCTGTGTCTTATGAGCACAGCATCCACTGGGCACCTGTGTCAGCCTTTAGCCACAATAACCCCTATTTTACTCTCATTGTACAGCCAAAAGAGGTTCACATACACGGCAGAGGCAATGGCCCTGATAATTATTTGGATGGGATTTTGAAAGGAAGAGGCTGGGAGTTCAGGTGGGGAACACTGTGGAGTCTTACCCCCACCCATAATATGTGTGGTTATTTTTTTGACAGGGTTCCTGCCTGGGAGCCAATCTGATTGACAGGCTAGGCTCCCTGTTGAGCAACAAAGAGGTGGCCACCCAGGAGAAGAGAGGTTTCCTGTTCCTCGGGTAGAAATCGTGAGGCCAATTAGAAAGCTTTATTTGCAGGGCAGCACGGTGGCGCAGGGGTTAGCACTGCAGCCTCACGGCGCCGAGGTCCCAGGTTCGATCCCGGCTCTGGGTCACTCTCCGTGTAGAGTTTGCACATTCTCCCCGTGTCTGCGTGGGTTTCCTCCGGGTGCTCCGGTTTCCTCCCACAGTCCAAAGATGTGCGGGTTGGGTGAATTGGCTAATGATAAATTGCCCTTAATGTCAAATTGCCCTTGGTGTTGGGTGGAGGTGTTGAGTTTGGGTAGGGTGCTCTTTCCAAGAGCTGGTGCAGACTCAAAGGGCCGAATGGCCTCCTTCTGCACTGTAAATTCAATGATAATCTATGATTAATCTAGGACAAAGGTTCGGCACAACATCGTGGGCCGAAGGGCCTGTTCTGTGCTGTATTTTCTATGTTCTATGTTCTATGTTCTAACCCAAAAGATGTGCAAGCTAGGTGGATTGGCCGCACTAAATTGCCTCTTAATTGGAAAAAATAATGAATTTGGTACTCTAAAATTTTTTTTAAAAAAATAAAGCTTTGTTTGCATAGCTGGGAGGTGATCATGGGGCATTGGGTCGAAGTTGCAATCAGAGTTCGGGGGATCCGGGGTGGAGGGGGGGGGGTGATTGCAGGGGTGATCCGATTGTGAAAAGGAGTTCTATAACTGGTGGCATTTCAATAATTGGGAATGGGATACAATAAAGTGGAGTAGCAAATAGATTTGCATGGTGGGCTGAGGGGTACACTCCGACTCTCTTGGCCCACAAGCAGGTGCTGGAAAAGTACTTCTCCCTTCCATGCCTCGTCCTGAAGCCTGGGAAGCCAAGCATCCAATGTTAAAGCTGGAGGTGAGGTGAAAATGATGCATGCGACTTTATTAAATTATTTAAATGAGAAACCTGTCTCCTGAGTGCGGGTTGGAAGCCCACCTATGTTAAAACCGAACGTTGGCAGGTTCAAGGCTGTTTGGATTTGGGATAGAGGTTTCCAACATTTTTACATCCCAACGCAAACCAACCCGCGTTCACTGGTTAAAGTTACCACTGATGCATCCACATTGATCTGAATTAGAATCACCCCTTAAACCATGGGCAGCCCAGTGATCAGCACTGCTGCCTCACAGCGCGAGGGACCCAGGTTCGATTCCGGCCTCGGGTGACTGGCTGCGAGGAGTTTTCACTTTCTCCCCGTGCCTGCGTGGGTTTCCTCCGGGTGCTCCGGTTTCCTCCCACAGTCCAAAGATGCGCAGGTTAGGTGGATTGGCCACGCTAAATAGTGCCTTAGCGTCCAAAAGGTTAGGTGGGGTTACTGGGATAGGGCGGGGGATTGGGCCTCGGTAGGGCGCTCTTTCAGAGGGTAGGTGCAGACTTAATGGGCCAATTGGCCTCCTTCTGCACTGCAGGGGTTCTATGATTGCTATTGGTCTAGACTGTTTACATGAGCAAAGCAATCTCTCTGTACAACCTGAGACAAGCAATGGAACCTGGCACAGTTATGGGGCGGAATGCCTTCCTACTCGGAGAATAACAATTTAATGGACCACACCATTTGTTGAAAGAAAGGTTCACTTGCTGCATAATTAAAGAGATTATAGGCAGTAAATATTAAAGTGAATCAGCGACAGAGCTGAACCAAGGGCCTAATCTACCCTTTAATGAATTAGAACTAGAAGTACCGCTTCAAGCAGTGGGCCATAAATGTTAATGTTGCTTGCTGCTCCAGAACCGCCCCCCCCGTACAGGAGAGGACTGTCTAAGAAGAGGTGCCGCCCGTTATGAATGCTAATCGCACCCGACCATGTACATGGAGGCAGGAACACAACAAGCAAACGTGTCAGGTCTGGTCACTTTCCCAGGCAAATAACAAGCTAATGTATGAGCTCCACACAGAAGCGTTTCTAATCAACCTGCCACACAATGATAATGCACGCAAAGATCCCATCGCTACACCTCTTTCACTTCTTGACACATGCAGAATTCAACATTGCGCACTTTCCACTTGTGAAAAAACCTGGCAGTCTTGTACATTTCCATGTTTAAAGGTGTCCCCGAAAGTCCTCCAGCAAAGTTTGGTTTCATGATGCTCATCTAACTTACTTGCACACTTGGGTGATTGCAAGGTTCAAACTTGGATGTGACAGTATGTGTTCTTGAGATATTCAAGATCTTAATATTATTCGCCTCCTCGTCGGACAAGGTTGCACACCACTGAAGATCTGTTCAATGTTTGAGTGTTTTTGAGGGGTAACTATGGAAACTGTTGCTATGGGAAGCATTAGGGAGGTGGGGCAGTGGGTGAACTAGGAGCTTTTCTTCAAGGTTAATATTATCCATGTCCAAATGTTTTTTTCTAAAGTCACTCATTCCCTCTCACGCTGACATACACTCAACACAATATGACGGCACTTTTTGTATTCCTGTGAAAATAATAGTTAAAGGACTACCTTTTTAACATAGGGTTTTTCCTCTGTTTCAGTCGGTATCATCCCCAAACCTGGGTGCAGATGAAGCCAGCACCCTCATTACTCACTTCACGTCTTGCCAACATTATCACATAAACAACCACCCATTTACACAGCCTGAAGAGGTAGCACTGGGTGAATCATACAGCAAGAGCTTTCTTCAACTATAGAGGCTGGAGATAGAGAGCTCAACGTGACCTGTATGAGAGAGGTTGGTGCCTGAGCAGAATTATTTTCCAGAATTATTTGATCCTCTTCACCATACCCCGCACTGGTAGGATGATACAGTGCAGCGGGAGGATACAGTGCAGTGGGAGGATACAGTGCAGCGGGATGATACAGTGCAGCGGGAGGATACAGTGCAGCGGGAGGATACAGTGCAGCGGGAGGATACAGTGCAGCGGGAGGATACAGTGCAGCGGGAGGTCATTTAGCCGATTGTGCTTATCGAGGATATTTCAAAGAACTGTCTGATTGCCCCCCTGCTCATTTTGCATACCCTCGCAAATCTTTCCACTTCAATATTTCTCCAATTCCGGGCCGGAATTCTCTGACTGTTCACCGGCGGCGGGAATCTCTGGTCCCGCTGGCACGCAACGCCACCCGTGGGTTTGCCGGAGGCTTGAGCGGCTTCAATGGGAATTCCCATCGACACCAGCGACGAGAGAATCCCATCACCCGCTCCGCGTCCCGCTGCCGGGGAACACGCGGTAAGGAGGCCAGAGAATCCCGCCCCACCCCTTTGAAAGATCCTCCTCCTCATTCCTGTACCATGCTCTGAAATGGGCGTTGCCAATCATGGACGTCCGTTGAATTGCTCCATGATGATGCTAGACAAAGTGCTGTGGTGGTTTGCTGTTGCCTTCTCCAATCTAGCTGACCAGGGAACCCTCCCGCTCTTTCGCTCCTGCCAAGAGGCATATCGGAAGGATTTACAGGTGGACAATCCACCTGTTTGGCCACATTGTGAAGGCATCTCCCTGACCATCAAGTCCTGAAGTTGGACTTGAACCCAGAGCTCCGCACCCAGAAGTAGGGAAGCTATCCACTGCCCCACAAGACTTTTGAAAGTTACTGTTGGTATTTCACTCAATCGCGGTGTGTCATTCATTAGACGGCAATGCATGAAGCTGGTGTTGTTTGTTTGGCCATCCTGAGAGAGCTGTTTCCACAGGGCCTGGCAGTCCGATCTGGAAATGAATATGGTAACTGTAGTAAAGGAAGGATTGGCAACCACCAGCCAGTATTTTATTCTGACTGGAAGCCTGTGTCCAGTGGGGTCCCACAGGGACCCTTGCTGTTTGCAGTTTATATATAAATGTTTTAGACTTCATCGTGGAAGGGTTGATCGGTAACTTTGCAGATGAAATGAAAATTGGTGGGTGGTAAATAGTGAGGAGGGGAGCCTTGCATTACAGGGGGATATCGACGGCGGGTCAGATGGGCTGGTCAGTGGCAAATGGAATTCAATCTGGATAAGTGTGAGGTGATGCACTTGGGCAGGACAAACAAGGCAAGGTGATACATGATAAACGACAGGGCCCTGGGAAGCACCGAGGATCAGAGGGACCTTGGTGTGCATGTACACCAGTCCCTTCAGGTAGCAGAGCAGGTGGATACTGTGGTTAAGAAGGCATGCGGTATACTTGCTTTTGTTAGCTGAGGCATAGGCAGGACGGCTATGCTGGAACGTTAGTGAGGCCACATTGTGTGCAGTTCTGGAATCCACATTATAGGAGGGATGCGATAACACTGGAAAGGCTGCAGAGGAGATTTGCCAGGCTGTTGCCTGGGCTGGAGAGTTTTAGCCTAGAAGAGAGATTGGGTAGAATCGGTTTGATTTCCTTGGAGTAGAGGAGACTGAGGGGGGACATGATTGAGATGTATAACATTATGAGGGGTATAGATAGAGTAGATAGAAAGAAACCTTTGCCTTTGGTGGAGGGATCAATGATGTGGGGGCAGAGATTTAAGGTGAGAGGCAGGAGGTGTAGAGGGGCTGTGCGGGGGAACGTTTTCACCCAGATGGTGTTGGGGGTCTGGAACTCGCTGCCTGAAAGGGTGGTGGAGGAAGAGACTCTGACAATGTTTAAGAAGTATTTAGATGTGCACTTGCAATCCCAAGGCAACAAGTCTATGGGTTAAGTGCTGGACAAAGGGGTTAGAATAGTTAGGTGGTCAGTTTTGATTGACGCAGACACCATGGGTTGAAGCTTCTTTTCACGCGGTATTTACACCGAGTCTTTCACGATGTTATCAACACGAGCTCCCAGATCTACTCTGGCCGCAAAAGCCCACACTCTGCACCAACATCCCTGCGCTTGATTCCCATTGGGTGATGGGGTCACATGGCTCTCCCAATGTACGCCCCTTAAAGGGCCAGCTACTACAGCAACCTGCCCTTTCAGGGTCTGCTTCGGCAGGTGGGCAGACGCTGAGCTCCGCCATCTGAAGGTTCCTGCAGGTACCATGTGGAATATAGCTGCACCATGCAGGGACAGTAATGGTCAGCTCACACCTGAAATGGCTTTACCCTTTCTTGCTGCACCGTCTGTGAGATGGTGCTGTGTCGCAACACAGCGGGAAACCCTCCTCCTAAGGCACTTAATGCAGCAATCTTGACATTAAAGAGCAAGAGAGGATGCTGGGACTGCAATGTTATTCGTCAGCAAATGTATCCCTGAACCAAAGGGTCCTGGTGTTCTGCCCAGTCAAAGCATGGACTATTCATAACTTCAAACATAGGCTGTGTTCCTGTGGAAGCTTCTGGAACTGTCATGTGCATTTTCAATTGATCCCTCACAAGGTGGCTAAATGGCTGCCAAGGGTCAGGTGACGTTTGCTTATTGAATACAGACTATCTCAAGCTTCTGGAAAATTCTAAGTGAATTATCGCGGATGAGGGGCATCCACCTATCATAGAACATAGAATATACAGTGCAGAAAGAGGCCATTCGGCCCATCGAGTCTGCACCGACCCATTTAAGCCGTCACTTCCACCCTAACCCCGTAACCCAATAATCCCTCCTCCCCTTTGTGGACATGAAGGGCAATTTAGCATGGCCAATCCACCTAACCTGCACGTCTTTGGACTGTGGGAGGAAACCGGAGCACCCGGAGGAAACCCACGCAGACACGGGGAGAACGTGCAGACTCCGCACCGACAGTGACCCAGCGGGGAATCGAACCTGAGACCCTGGCGCTGTGAAGCAACTGTGCTAACCACTTGTGCTACCGTGCTGCCCCAATGATTATTCCAAGACAGGTGTCACCTGTGGGATTTACATATGTTTGACTGCACGTTCTCCCCATGTTTCCTCCGGGTGCTCCCGTTTCCTTCCGCACCGAAATATCTGCAGGTTGAGTGGATTGGCCGTGCTAAATTTCTCCTTCGTGTCCAGGGATGTGCAGGTTAGGTTACGGGGGTGGGGTGGGGTGGGCGAGGTTGGCGCAGTGTGCCTGGGTAAAGTACTCTTTTGGAGGGACGGTGCAGACTTGATGGACTGAATGTTCTCCTTCCGTATTGTAGTGATTCTATGTTTCTATGATTCTCGTCTCAGTGATATATTCAAAAATTAAAGTCAATAAACTTTTCAGAAATCTCATCAATGCTTCACCAAAACAAACCTGAAGAGAAATGTTATCCACAAAATAAGTTTGAAAAACCACCATCTGGATGTCCAATGGCTGTTGATGACTGAAGTTGGCCTCGGATGCTGAAATCCTTTATTACTCCAAGAGTCAGAAAAAGTCTTGGAAGGTCTGCAGAAGGCATCCAAAGAGACAGCAGCCAGAAGGGACCCAAAGAAACAAGCAGCTACACCAAGAGGATGTGTCATCTTTGCCTTTTAAGAACCTGGAGACTGGAAAGTGTTTACAAAGCCCCCCTCCCCAGACTCATTCCTCAATCTAAGTCGCCCTGTAAAAGAAGTTAGACGTCCTGCTACAACCCACACAAGTCACGACCTGCTGAACA
>NW_027308949.1:0-60000 GCF_047496885.1 Scyliorhinus torazame
CCTCCTTCATCTTCTTTCGCTCTCTTTCACCCTCCTTGGTCTCGTTTCGCTCTCTTTCACCTTTCTTCGTCTCGTTTCGCTCTCTTTCACCCTCCTTCATCTTGTTTCGCTCTCTTTCACCCTCCTTCGTTTTGTTTCGCTCTCTTTCACCACCCTTTGTCTCGTTTCGCTCTCTTACACACTCCACCGTCTCGTTTCGCTCTCTGTTACCCTCTTTCATCTCGATTCGCTCTCTTTGACCCTCCTTCTTCTCGTTTAGCTCTCTTTCATCCTCCTTCATCTCGTTTCGCTCTCTTTCACCCTCCTTCGTCTTGTTTCGCTCTCTTTCACCCTCCTTCGTCTCGTTTCGCTCTCTTTCACCCTCCTTCATCTCGTTTTGCTCTCTTTCACCCTCCTTCATCTCGTTTCGCTGTCTTTCACCCTCCTTCCTCTCGTTTTGCTCTCTTTCACCCTTCTTTCGTCTTGTTTCGCTCTGTTCCACCCGCCTTCGTCTCGTTTCGCCCTCTTTCACCCTCCTTCGTCTCGCTTCGCTCTCTTTCACACTCCTTCATCTCGTTTCGCTCTCTTTTACCCTCCTTCATCTCGTTTCGCTCCCTTTCACCCTCCTTTGTTTCGTTTCGCTCTCTTTCATCTTCCTTCGTCTCGTTTCGCTCTCTTTCACCTTCCTTCGTCTCGTTTCGCTCTCTTTCACCCTCCTTCGTCTCGTTTCGCTCTCTTCCACCCTCCTTCATCTCGTTTCACTCTCTTTCACCCTCCTTCGTCTCGTTTCGCTTTCTTTCACCCTCCTTCCTCTCGTTTCGCTCTCTTTCACACTCCATCATCTCGTTTCGCTCTCTTTCACCCTCCACCGTCTTGTTTCGCTCTCTTTGACTCTCCTTGTCTCGTTTCGCTCTCTTTCACCCTCCTTCGTCTTGTTTCGCTCTGTTCCACCCGGCTTCGTCTCGTTTCGCCCTCTTTCACCCTCCTTCGTCTCGTTTCACTCTCCTTCGTCTCGTTTCGTTCTCTTTCATTCTCCTTCGTCTCGTTCCGCTCTCTTTCACCCTCCTTCGACTCCTTTCGCTCTCTTTCACCCTCCTTCGTCTCGTTTCGCTCTCTTTCACCCTCCTTCATCTCGTTTCGCTCTCTTTCACCCTCCTTCATCTCGTTTCGCTCTCTTTCGCCCTCCTTCCTGTCGTTTCGCTCTCTTTCGCCCTCCTTCTTCTTGTTTCGCTCTCTTTCACCCTCCTTCGTCTCGTTTCGCTCTCTTTCACCCTCCACCGTCTCGTTTCGCTCTCTTTTACCCTCTTTCGTCTCGTTTCGCTCTTTGTGACCCTCCTTCGTCTCGTTTAGCTCTCTTTCACCCTCCTTCATCTCGTTTCGCTCTCTTTCACCCTCCTTCGTCTCGTTTCGCTCTCTTTGACCCTCCTTCATCTCGTTTCGCTCTCTTTCACCCTCCTTCGTCTCGTTTCGCTCTCTTTCACCCTCCTTCCACTCGTTTCGCTCTCTTTCACCCTCCATCGTCTCATTCCGCTCTCTTTCACCCTCCTTTGTCTCGTTTCTTTCTCTTTCACTCTCCTTCGTCTCGTTCCGCTCTCTTTCACCGTCCTTCGACTCCTTTCGCTCTCTTTCACCCTCCTTCGTCTCGTTTCGCTCTCTTTCACCCTCCTTCGTCTCGTTTCGCTCTCTTTCACCCTCCTTCCTCTCGTTTCACTCTCTTTCACACTCCATCATCTCGTTTCACTCTCTTTCACCCTCCTTCGTCTCGTTTCTCTCTCTTTCACCCTCCTTCCTCTCGTTTCATTCTCTTTCACACTCCATCATCTCGTTTAACTCTCTTTCACCCTCCTTCGTCTCGTTTCGCTCTCTTTCACCCTCCACCGTCTTTTTTCGCTCTCTTTGACCCTCCTTCGTCTCGTTTAGCTCTCTTTCACCCTCCAGCGTCTCGTTTCGGTCTCTTTCACCCTCCTTCATCTTCTTTCGCTCTCTTTCACCCTCCTTGGTCTCGTTTCGCTCTCTTTCACCTTTCTTCATCTCGTTTCGCTCTCTTTCACCCTCCTTCATCTTGTTTCGCTCTCTTTCACCCTCCTTCGTTTTGTTTCGCTCTCTTTCACCACCCTTTGTCTCGTTTCGCTCTCTTACACACTCCACCGTCTCGTTTCGCTCTCTGTTACCCTCTTTCGTCTCGATTCGCTCTCTTTGACCCTCCTTCTTCTCGTTTAGCTCTCTTTCATCCTCCTTCGTCTCGTTTCGCTCTCTTTCACCCTCCTTCGTCTTGTTTCGCTCTCTTTCACCCTCCTTCGTCTCGTTTCGCTCTCTTT
The DNA here is from genome assembly GCF_047496885.1 of Scyliorhinus torazame. Classification (NCBI taxonomy): domain Eukaryota; kingdom Metazoa; phylum Chordata; class Chondrichthyes; order Carcharhiniformes; family Scyliorhinidae; genus Scyliorhinus; species Scyliorhinus torazame. The sequence continues at coordinate 2,298 of NW_027308949.1, forward strand.
CACCCTCCTTCATCTCGTTTTGCTCTCTTTCACCCTCCTTCATCTCGTTTCGCTGTCTTTCACCCTCCTTCCTCTCGTTTTGCTCTCTTTCACCCTTCTTTCGTCTTGTTTCGCTCTGTTCCACCCGCCTTCGTCTCGTTTCGCCCTCTTTCACCCTCCTTCGTCTCGCTTCGCTCTCTTTCACACTCCTTCATCTCGTTTCGCTCTCTTTCACCCTCCTTCATCTCGTTTCGCTCCCTTTCACCCTCCTTTGTTTCGTTTCGCTCTCTTTCATCTTCCTTCGTCTCGTTTCGCTCTCTTTCACCTTCCTTCGTCTCGTTTCTCTCTCTTTCACCCTCCTTCGTTTCGTTTCGCTCTCTTCCACCCTCCTTCATCTCGTTTCACTCTCTTTCACCCTCCTTCGTCTCGTTTCGCTTTCTTTCACCCTCTTTCCTCTCGTTTCGCTCTCTTTCACACTCCATCATCTCGTTTCGCTCTCTTTCACTCTCCTTCGTCTCGTTTCGCTCTCTTTCACCCTCCACCGTCTTGTTTCGCTCTCTTTGACCCTCCTTGTCTCGTTTCGCTCTCTTTCACCCTCCTTCGTCTTGTTTCGCTCTGTTCCACCTGGCTTCGTCTCGTTTCGCCCTCTTTCACCCTCCTTCGTCTCGTTTCACTCTCCTTCGTCTCGTTTCGTTCTCTTTCATTCTCCTTCGTCTCGTTCCGCTCTCTTTCACCCTCCTTCGACTCCTTTCGCTCTCTTTCACCCTCCTTTGTCTCGTTTCGCTCTCTTTCACCCTCCTTCATCTCGTTTCGCTCTCTTTCACCCTCCTTCATCTCGTTTCGCTCTCTTTCGCCCTCCTTCCTCTCGTTTCGCTCTCTTTCGCCCTCCTTCTTCTTGTTTCGCTCTCTTTCACCCTCCTTCGTCTCGTTTCGCTCTCTTTCACCCTCCACCGTCTCGTTTCGCTCTCTTTTACCCTCTTTCGTCTCGTTTCGCTCTTTGTGACCCTCCTTCGTCTCGTTTAGCTCTCTTTCACCCTCCTTCATCTCGTTTCGCTCTCTTTCACCCTCCTTCGTCTAGTTTCGCTCTCTTTGACCCTCCTTCATCTCGTTTCGCTCTCTTTCACCCTCCTTCGTCTCGTTTCGCTCTCTTTCACCCTCCTTCCACTCGTTTCGCTCTCTTTCACCCTCCATCGTCTCATTCCGCTCTCTTTCACCCTCCTTTGTCTCGTTTCTTTCTCTTTCACCCTCCTTCGTCTCGTTCCGCTCTCTTTCACCGTCCTTCGACTCCTTTCGCTCTCTTTCACCCTCCTTCGTCTCGTTTCGCTCTCTTTCACCCTCCTTCCTCTCGTTTCACTCTCTTTCACACTCCATCATCTCGTTTCACTCTCTTTCACCCTCCTTCATCTCGTTTCGCTCTCTTTCACCCTCCTTCGTCTCGTTTCGCTCTCTTTCACCCTCCTTCCACTCGTTTCGCTCTCTTTCACCCTCCATCGTCTCATTCCGCTCTCTTTCACCCTCCTTTGTCTCGTTTCTTTCTCTTTCACTCTCCTTCGTCTCGTTCCGCTCTCTTTCACCGTCCTTCGACTCCTTTCGCTCTCTTTCACCCTCCTTCGTCTCGTTTCGCTCTCTTTCACCCTCCTTCGTCTCGTTTCGCTCTCTTTCACCTTCCTTCCTCTCGTTTCACTCTCTTTCACACTCCATCATCTCGTTTCACTCTCTTTCACCCTCCTTCGTCTCGTTTCTCTCTCTTTCACCCTCCTTCCTCTCGTTTCATTCTCTTTCACACTCCATCATCTCGTTTAACTCTCTTTCACCCTCCTTCGTCTCGTTTCGCTCTCTTTCACCCTCCACCGTCTTTTTTCGCTCTCTTTGACCCTCCTTCGTCTCGTTTAGCTCTCTTTCACCCTCCAGCGTCTCGTTTCGGTCTCTTTCACCCTCCTTCATCTTCTTTCGCTCTCTTTCACCCTCCTTGGTCTCGTTTCGCTCTCTTTCACCTTTCTTCATCTCGTTTCGCTCTCTTTCACCCTCCTTCATCTTGTTTCGCTCTCTTTCACCCTCCTTCGTTTTGTTTCGCTCTCTTTCACCACCCTTTGTCTCGTTTCGCTCTCTTACACACTCCACCGTCTCGTTTCGCTCTCTGTTACCCTCTTTCGTCTCGATTCGCTCTCTTTGACCCTCCTTCTTCTCGTTTAGCTCTCTTTCATCCTCCTTCGTCTCGTTTCGCTCTCTTTCACCCTCCTTCGTCTTGTTTCGCTCTCTTTCACCCTCCTTCGTCTCGTTTCGCTCTCTTTCACCCTCCTTCATCTCGTTTTGCTCTCTTTCACCCTCCTTCATCTCGTTTCGCTGTCTTTCACCCTCCTTCCTCTCGTTTTGCTCTCTTTCACCCTTCTTTCGTCTTGTTTCGCTCTGTTCCACCCGCCTTCGTCTCGTTTCGCCCTCTTTCACCCTCCTTCGTCTCGCTTCGCTCTCTTTCACACTCCTTCATCTCGTTTCGCTCTCTTTCACCCTCCTTCATCTCGTTTCGCTCCCTTTCACCCTCCTTTGTTTCGTTTCGCTCTCTTTCATCTTCCTTCGTCTCGTTTCGCTCTCTTTCACCTTCCTTCGTCTCGTTTCTCTCTCTTTCACCCTCCTTCGTCTCGTTTCGCTCTCTTCCACCCTCCTTCATCACGTTTCACTCTCTTTCACCCTCCTTCGTCTCGTTTCGCTTTCTTTCACCCTCTTTCCTCTCGTTTCGCTCTCTTTCACACTCCATCATCTCGTTTCGCTCTCTTTCACTCTCCTTCGTCTCGTTTCGCTCTCTTTCACCCTCCACCGTCTTGTTTCGCTCTCTTTGACCCTCCTTGTCTCGTTTCGCTCTCTTTCACCCTCCTTCGTCTTGTTTCGCTCTGTTCCACCTGGCTTCGTCTCGTTTCGCCCTCTTTCACCCTCCTTCGTCTCGTTTCACTCTCCTTCGTCTCGTTTCGTTCTCTTTCATTCTCCTTCGTCTCGTTCCGCTCTCTTTCACCCTCCTTCGACTCCTTTCGCTCTCTTTCACCCTCCTTTGTCTCGTTTCGCTCTCTTTCACCCTCCTTCATCTCGTTTCGCTCTCTTTCACCCTCCTTCATCTCGTTTCGCTCTCTTTCGCCCTCCTTCCTCTCGTTTCGCTCTCTTTCGCCCTCCTTCTTCTTGTTTCGCTCTCTTTCACCCTCCTTCGTCTCGTTTCGCTCTCTTTCACCCTCCACCGTCTCGTTTCGCTCTCTTTTACCCTCTTTCGTCTCGTTTCGCTCTTTGTGACCCTCCTTCGTCTCGTTTAGCTCTCTTTCACCCTCCTTCATCTCGTTTCGCTCTCTTTCACCCTCCTTCGTCTAGTTTCGCTCTCTTTGACCCTCCTTCATCTCGTTTCGCTCTCTTTCACCCTCCTTCGTCTCGTTTCGCTCTCTTTCACCCTCCTTCCACTCGTTTCGCTCTCTTTCACCCTCCATCGTCTCATTCCGCTCTCTTTCACCCTCCTTTGTCTCGTTTCTTTCTCTTTCACCCTCCTTCGTCTCGTTCCGCTCTCTTTCACCGTCCTTCGACTCCTTTCGCTCTCTTTCACCCTCCTTCGTCTCGTTTCGCTCTCTTTCACCCTCCTTCCTCTCGTTTCACTCTCTTTCACACTCCATCATCTCGTTTCACTCTCTTTCACCCTCCTTCGTCTCGTTTCTCTCTCTTTCACCCTCCTTCGTCTCGTTTTGCTCTCTTCCACCCACCTTCATCTCGTTTCGCTCTCTTTCACCCTCCTTCGTCTCGTTTCGCTCTCTTTCACCCTCCTTCCTCTCGTTTCATTCTCTTTCACACTCCATCATCTCGTTTCACTCTCTTTCACCCTCCTTCGTCTCGTTTCGCTCTCTTTCACCCTCCACCGTCTTTTTTCGCTCTCTTTGACCCTCCTTCGTCTCGTTTAGCTCTCTTGCACCCTCCTTCGTCTCGTTTCGCTCTGTTTTACACTCCTTTGTCTCGTTTTGCTCTCTTTTACCCTCCTTCGTCTCGTTTCGCTCTCTTTCACCCTCCTTCGTCTTGTTTCGCTCTGTTCCACCCGGCATCGTCTCGTTTCGCCCTCTTTCAGCCTCCTTCGTCTCGTTTCACCTCTCTTTCACCTCCTTCGTCTCGTTTCGTTCTCTTTCACCTTCCTTCGTCTCGTTTCTCTCTCTTTCACCCTCTTTGGTCTCGTTTCGCACTCTTTCACCTACCTTCATCTCGTTTCGCTCTCTTTCACCCTCCTTCATCTCGTTTCGCTCTCTTTCACCCTCCTTCATCTCGTTTCGCTCTCTTTCACCCTCCTTCTTCTCGTTTCGCTCTCTTTCACCCTCCTTCGTCTTGTTTCGCTCTCTTTCACCCTCCTTCGTCTCGTTTTGCTCTCTTTCACCCTCCACCGTCTCGTTTCGCTCTCTTTTACAGTCTTTCGTCTCGTTTCGCTCTCTGTGACCCTCCTTCGTCTCGTTTAGCTCTCTTTCACCCTCCTTCATCTCGTTTCGCTCTCTTTCACCCTCCTTCGTCTCGTTTCGCTCTCCTTGACCCTCCTTCATCTCGTTTCGCTCTCTTTCACCCTCCTTCGTCTCGTTTCGCTCTCTTTCACCCTCCTTCTTCTCGTTTCGCTCTCTTTCACCCTCCTTCGTCTTGTTTCGCTCTCTTTCAACCTCCTTCCTCTAGTTTCGGTCTCCTTCTCCCTCCTTCGACTCGTTCCACTCTCTTTCACCCTCCTGCGACTCCTTTCGCTCTCTTTCACCCTCCTTCATCTCCTTTCGCTCTCTTTCACCCTCCTTCGTCTCGTTTCGCTCTCTTTCACCTTTCTTCGTCTCGTTTCGCTCTCTTTCACCCTCCTTCGTCTCGTTTCGCTCTCTTTCACCCTCCTTCGTCTCGTTTCGCTCTGTTTTACACTCCTTTGTCTCGTTTTGCTCTCTTTTACCCTCCTTCGTCTCGTTTCGCTCTCTTTCACCCTCCTTCATCTTGTTTCGCTCTGTTCCACCCTCCACCGTCTCGTTTCGCTCTCTTTTACCCTCTTTCGTCTCGTTTTGCTCTCTTTGACCCTCCTTCATCTCGTTTCGCCCTCTTTCAGCCTCCTTCGTCTCGTTTCACTCTCTTTCACCCTCCTTCGTCTCGTTTCGTTCTCTTTCACCCTCCTTCGTCTCGTTCCGCTCTCTTTCACCCTCCTTCGACTCCTTTCGCTATCTTCCACCCTCCTTCATCTTGTTTCGCTCTCTTTCACCCTCCTTCATCTCGTTTCGCTCTCTTTCACCCTCCTTCATCTTGCTTTGCTCTCTTTCACCCTCTTTCCTCTCGTTTTACTCTCTTTCACCCTTCTTTCGTCTTGTTTGGCTCTGTTCCACCCGCCTTCGTCTCGTTTCGCCCCCTTTCACCCGCCTTCGTCTCGTTTCGCTCTCTTTCACCTTCCTTCGTCTCGTTTCTCTCTCTTTCACCCTCCTTCGTCTCGTTTCGCTCTCTTCCACCCTCCTTCATCTCGTTTCACTCTCTTTCACCCTCCTTCGTCTCATTTCGCTTTCTTTCACCCTCCTTCCTCTCGTTTCGCTCTCTTTCACACTCCATCATCTCGTTTCGCTCTCTTTCACTCTCCTTCGTCTCGTTTCGCTCTCTTTCACCCTCCACCGTCTTGTTTCGCTCTCTTTGACCCTCCTTGTCTCGTTTCGCTCTCTTTCACCCTCCTTCGTCTTGTTTCGCTCTGTTCCACCTGGCTTCGTCTCGTTTCGCCCTCTTTCACCCTCCTTCGTCTCGTTTCACTCTCCTTCGTCTCGTTTCGTTCTCTTTCATTCTCCTTCGTCTCGTTCCGCTCTCTTTCACCCTCCTTCGACTCCTTTCGCTCTCTTTCACCCTCCTTCGTCTCGTTTCGCTCTCTTTCACCCTCCTTCATCTCGTTTCGCTCTCTTTCACCCTCCTTCATCTCGTTTCGCTCTCTTTCGCCCTCCTTCCTCTCGTTTCGCTCTCTTTCGCCCTCCTTCTTCTTGTTTCGCTCTCTTTCACCTTCCTTCGTCTCGTTTCGCTCTCTTTCACCCTCCACCGTCTCGTTTCGCTCTCTTTTACCCTCTTTCGTCTCGTTTCGCTCTTTGTGACCCTCCTTCGTCTCGTTTAGCTCTCTTTCACCCTCCTTCATCTCGTTTCGCTCTCTTTCACCCTCCTTCGTCTAGTTTCGCTCTCTTTGACCCTCCTTCATCTCGTTTCGCTCTCTTTCACCCTCCTTCGTCTCGTTTCGCTCTCTTTCACCCTCCTTCCACTCGTTTCGCTCTCTTTCACCCTCCATCGTCTCATTCCGCTCTCTTTCACCCTCCTTTGTCTCGTTTCTTTCTCTTTCACCCTCCTTCGTCTCGTTCCGCTCTCTTTCACCGTCCTTCGACTCCTTTCGCTCTCTTTCACCCTCCTTCGTCTCGTTTCGCTCTCTTTCAACCTCCTTCGTCTCGTTTCGCTCTCTTTCACCCTCCTTCCTCTCGTTTCACTCTCTTTCACACTCCATCATCTCGTTTCACTCTCTTTCACCCTCCTTCGTCTCGTTTCTCTCTCTTTCACCCTCCTTCGTCTCGTTTTGCTCTCTTCCACCCACCTTCATCTCGTTTCGCTCTCTTTCACCCTCCTTCGTCTCGTTTCGCTCTCTTTCACCCTCCTTCCTCTCGTTTCATTCTCTTTCACACTCCATCATCTCGTTTCACTCTCTTTCACCCTCCTTCGTCTCGTTTCGCTCTCTTTCACCCTCCACCGTCTTTTTTCGCTCTCTTTGACCCTCCTTCGTCTCGTTTAGCTCTCTTGCACCCTCCTTCGTCTCGTTTCGCTCTGTTTTACACTCCTTTGTCTCGTTTTGCTCTCTTAGACCCTCCTTCGTCTCGTTTCGCTCTCTTTCACCCTCCTTCGTCTTGTTTCGCTCTGTTCCACCCGGCATCGTCTCGTTTCGCCCTCTTTCAGCCTCCTTCGTCTCGTTTCACCTCTCTTTCACCCTCCTTCGTCTCGTTTCGTTCTCTTTCACCTTCCTTCGTCTCGTTTCTCTCTCTTTCACCCTCTTTGGTCTCATTTCGCACTCTTTCACCTACCTTCATCTCGTTTCGCTCTCTTTCACCCTCCTTCATCTCGTTTCGCTCTCTTTCACCCTCCTTCTTCTCGTTTCGCTCTCTTTCACCCTCCTTCGTCTTGTTTCGCTCTCTTTCACCCTCCTTCGTCTCGTTTCGCTCTCTTTCACCCTCCACCGTCTCGTTTCGCTCTCTTTTACAGTCTTTCGTCTCGTTTCGCTCTCTGTGACCCTCCTTCGTCTCGTTTAGCTCTCTTTCACCCTCCTTCATCTCGTTTCGCTCTCTTTCACCCTCCTTCGTCTCGTTTCGCTCTCCTTGACCCTCCTTCATCTCGTTTCGCTCTCTTTCACCCTCCTTCGTCTCGTTTCGCTCTCTTTCACCCTCCTTCTTCTCGTTTCGCTCTCTTTCACCCTCCTTCGTCTTGTTTCGCTCTCTTTCAACCTCCTTCCTCTAGTTTCGGTCTCCTTCTCCCTCCTTCGTCTCGTTCCACTCTCTTTCACCCACCTGCGACTCCTTTCGCTCTCTTTCACCCTCCTTCATCTCCTTTCGCTCTCTTTCACCCTCCTTCATCTCGTTTCGCTCTCTTTCACCTTTCTTCGTCTCGTTTCGCTCTCTTTCACCCTCCTTCGTCTCGTTTCGCTCTCTTTCACCCTCCTTCGTCTCGTTGCGCTCTGTTTTACACTCCTTTGTCTCGTTTTGCTCTCTTTTACCCTCCTTCGTCTCGTTTCGCTCTCTTTCACCCTCCTTCATCTTGTTTCGCTCTGTTCCACCCGGCTTTGTCTCGTTTCGCCCTCTTTCAGCCTCCTTCGTCTCGTTTCACTCTCTTTCACCCTCCTTCGTCTCGTTTCGTTCTCTTTCACCCTCCTTCGTCTCGTTCCGCTCTCTTTCACCCTCCTTCGACTCCTTTCGCTATCTTCCACCCTCCTTCATCTCGTTTCGCTCTCTTTCACCCTCCTTCATCTCGTTTCGCTCTCTTTCACCCTCCTTCATCTTGTTTTGCTCTCTTTCACCCTCTTTCCTCTCGTTTTACTCTCTTTCACCCTTCTTTCGTCTTGTTTGGCTCTGTTCCACCCGCCTTCGTCTCGTTTCGCCCCCTTTCACCCGCCTTCGTCTCGTTTCGCTCTCTTTCACCTTCCTTCGTCTCGTTTCTCTCTCTTTCACCCTCCTTCGTCTCGTTTCGCTCTCTTCCACCCTCCTTCATCTCGTTTCACTCTCTTTCACCCTCCTTCGTCTCATTTCGCTTTCTTTCACCCTCCTTCCTCTCGTTTCGCTCTCTTTCACACTCCATCATCTCGTTTCGCTCTCTTTCACTCTCCTTCGTCTCGTTTCGCTCTCTTTCACCCTCCACCGTCTTGTTTCGCTCTCTTTGACCCTCCTTGTCTCGTTTCGCTCTCTTTCACCCTCCTTCGTCTTGTTTCGCTCTGTTCCACCTGGCTTCGTCTCGTTTCGCCCTCTTTCACCCTCCTTCGTCTCGTTTCACTCTCCTTCGTCTCGTTTCGTTCTCTTTCATTCTCCTTCGTCTCGTTCCGCTCTCTTTCACCCTCCTTCGACTCCTTTCGCTCTCTTTCACCCTCCTTCGTCTCGTTTCGCTCTCTTTCACCCTCCTTCATCTCGTTTCGCTCTCTTTCACCCTCCTTCATCTCGTTTCGCTCTCTTTCGCCCTCCTTCCTCTCGTTTCGCTCTCTTTCGCCCTCCTTCTTCTTGTTTCGCTCTCTTTCACCTTCCTTCGTCTCGTTTCGCTCTCTTTCACCCTCCACCGTCTCGTTTCGCTCTCTTTTACCCTCTTTCGTCTCGTTTCGCTCTTTGTGACCCTCCTTCGTCTCGTTTAGCTCTCTTTCACCCTCCTTCATCTCGTTTCGCTCTCTTTCACCCTCCTTCGTCTAGTTTCGCTCTCTTTGACCCTCCTTCATCTCGTTTCGCTCTCTTTCACCCTCCTTCGTCTCGTTTCGCTCTCTTTCACCCTCCTTCCACTCGTTTCGCTCTCTTTCACCCTCCATCGTCTCATTCCGCTCTCTTTCACCCTCCTTTGTCTCGTTTCTTTCTCTTTCACCCTCCTTCGTCTCGTTCCGCTCTCTTTCACCGTCCTTCGACTCCTTTCGCTCTCTTTCACCCTCCTTCGTCTCGTTTCGCTCTCTTTCACCCTCCTTCGTCTCGTTTCGCTCTCTTTCACCCTCCTTCCTCTCGTTTCACTCTCTTTCACACTCCATCATCTCGTTTCACTCTCTTTCACCCTCCTTCGTCTCGTTTCTCTCTCTTTCACCCTCCTTCGTCTCGTTTTGCTCTCTTCCACCCACCTTCATCTCGTTTCGCTCTCTTTCACCCTCCTTCGTCTCGTTTCGCTCTCTTTCACCCTCCTTCCTCTCGTTTCATTCTCTTTCACACTCCATCATCTCGTTTCACTCTCTTTCACCCTCCTTCGTCTCGTTTCGCTCTCTTTCACCCTCCACCGTCTTTTTTCGCTCTCTTTGACCCTCCTTCGTCTCGTTTAGCTCTCTTGCACCCTCCTTCGTCTCGTTTCGCTCTGTTTTACACTCCTTTGTCTCGTTTTGCTCTCTTTTACCCTCCTTCGTCTCGTTTCGCTCTCTTTCACCCTCCTTCGTCTTGTTTCGCTCTGTTCCACCCGGCATCGTCTCGTTTCGCCCTCTTTCAGCCTCCTTCGTCTCGTTTCACCTCTCTTTCACCCTCCTTCGTCTCGTTTCGTTCTCTTTCACCTTCCTTCGTCTCGTTTCTCTCTCTTTCACCCTCTTTGGTCTCATTTCGCACTCTTTCACCTACCTTCATCTCGTTTCGCTCTCTTTCACCCTCCTTCATCTCGTTTCGCTCTCTTTCACCCTCCTTCTTCTCGTTTCGCTCTCTTTCACCCTCCTTCGTCTTGTTTCGCTCTCTTTCACCCTCCTTCGTCTCGTTTCGCTCTCTTTCACCCTCCACCGTCTCGTTTCGCTCTCTTTTACAGTCTTTCGTCTCGTTTCGCTCTCTGTGACCCTCCTTCGTCTCGTTTAGCTCTCTTTCACCCTCCTTCATCTCGTTTCGCTCTCTTTCACCCTCCTTCGTCTCGTTTCGCTCTCCTTGACCCTCCTTCATCTCGTTTCGCTCTCTTTCACCCTCCTTCGTCTCGTTTCGCTCTCTTTCACCCTCCTTCTTCTCGTTTCGCTCTCTTTCACCCTCCTTCGTCTTGTTTCGCTCTCTTTCAACCTCCTTCCTCTAGTTTCGGTCTCCTTCTCCCTCCTTCGTCTCGTTCCACTCTCTTTCACCCACCTGCGACTCCTTTCGCTCTCTTTCACCCTCCTTCATCTCCTTTCGCTCTCTTTCACCCTCCTTCGTCTCGTTTCGCTCTCTTTCACCTTTCTTCGTCTCGTTTCGCTCTCTTTCACCCTCCTTCGTCTCGTTTCGCTCTCTTTCACCCTCCTTCGTCTCGTTGCGCTCTGTTTTACACTCCTTTGTCTCGTTTTGCTCTCTTTTACCCTCCTTCGTCTCGTTTCGCTCTCTTTCACCCTCCTTCATCTTGTTTCGCTCTGTTCCACCCGGCTTTGTCTCGTTTCGCCCTCTTTCAGCCTCCTTCGTCTCGTTTCACTCTCTTTCACCCTCCTTCGTCTCGTTTCGTTCTCTTTCACCCTCCTTCGTCTCGTTCCGCTCTCTTTCACCCTCCTTCGACTCCTTTCGCTATCTTCCACCCTCCTTCATCTCGTTTCGCTCTCTTTCACCCTCCTTCATCTCGTTTCGCTCTCTTTCACCCTCCTTCATCTTGTTTTGCTCTCTTTCACCCTCTTTCCTCTCGTTTTACTCTCTTTCACCCTTCTTTCGTCTTGTTTGGCTCTGTTCCACCCGCCTTCGTCTCGTTTCGCCCCCTTTCACCCTCCTTCGTCTCGTTTCACTCTCTTTCACCCTCCTTCATCTCGTTTCGCTCTCTTTCACCCTCCTTCATCTCGTTTCGCTCCCTTTCACCCTCCTTTGTCTCGTTTCGCTCTCTTTCACCTTCCTTCGTCTCGTTTCGCTCTCTTTCACCTTCCTTCGTCTCGTTTATCTCTCTTTCACCCTCCTTCGTCTCGTTTCGCTCTCTATCACCCTCCTTCCTCTCGTTTCACTCTCTTTCACACTCCATCATCTCGTTTCACTCTCTTTCACCCTCCTTCGCCTCGTTTCGCTCTCTTTCACCCTCCACCGTCTTGTTTCGCTCTCTTTCACCTTCCTTCGTCTCGTTTCGCTCTCTTTCACCTTCCTTCGTCTCGTTTCTCTCTCTTTCACCCTCCTTCGTCTCGTTTCGCTCTCTTTCACCCTCCTTCCACTCGTTTCGCTCTCTTTCACGCTCCATCGTCTCATTCCGCTGTCTTTCACACTCCTTTGTCTCGTTTCTTTCTCTTTCACCCTCCTTCGTCTCGTTCCGCTCTCTTTCACCGTCCTTCGACTCCTTTCGCTCTCTTTCACCCTCCTTCGTCTCGTTTCGCTCTCTTTCACCCTCCTTCGTCTCGTTTCGCTCTCTTTCACCCTCCTTCATCTTGTTTCGCTCTCTTTCACCCTCTTTCCTCTCGTTTTGCTCTCTTTCACCCTTCTTTCGTCTTGTTTGGCTCTGTTCCACCCGCCTTCGTCTCGTTTCGCCCCCTTTCACCCTCCTTCATCTTGTTTCGCTCTCTTTCACCCTCTTTCCTCTCGTTTTGCTCTCTTTCACCCTTCTTTCGTCTTGTTTGGCTCTGTTCCACCCGCCTTCGTCTCGTTTCGCCCCCTTTCACCCTCCTTCATCTCGTTTCGCTCTCTTTCACCCTCCTTCATCTCGTTTCGCTCCCTTTCACCATCCTTTGTCTCGTTTCGCTCTCTTTCACCCTCCTTCGTCTCGTTTCGCTCTCTTCCACCCACCTTCGTCTCGTTCCGCTCTCTTTCACCGTCCTTCGACTCCTTTCGCTCTCTTTCACCCTCCTTCGTCTCGTTTCGCTCTCTTTCACCCTACTTCCTCTCGTTTCGCTCTCTTTCACTCTCCATCGTCTCGCTTCGCTCTCTTTCACCCTCCTTCGTCACGTTTCGCTCTCTTTCACCCTCCACCGTCTTGTTTCGCTCTCTTTGACCCTCCTTCGTCTCGTTTAGCTCTCTTGCACCCTCCTTCGTCTCGTTCCGCTCTGTTTTACACTCCTTTGTCTCGTTTTGCTCTCTTTTACCCTCCTTCGTCTCGTTTCGCTCTCTTTCACCCTTCTTCGTCTTGTTTCGCTCTGTTCCACCCGGCTTCGTCTCGTTTCGCCCTCTTTCCGCCTCCTTCGTCTCGTTTCACTCTCTTTCACCCTCCTTCGTCTCGTTTCGTTCTCTTTCACCCTCCTTCGTCTCGTTCCGCTCTCTTTCACCCTCCTTCGACTCCTTTCGCTATCTTCCACCCTCCTTCATCTCGTTTCGCTCTCTTTCACCCTCCTTCATCTCGTTTCGCTCTCTTTCACCCTCCTTCATCTCGTTTCGCTCTCTTTCACCCTCCTTCCTCTCGTTTCGCTCTCTTTCGCCCTCCTTCGTCTTGTTTCGCTCTCTTTCACCCTCCTTCGTCTCGTTTCGCTCTCTTTCACCCTCCACCGTCTCGTTTCGCTCTCTTTTACAGTCTTTCATCTCGTTTCGCTCTCTTTGACCCTCCTTCGTCTCGTTTAGCTCTCTTTCACCCTCCTTCATCTCGTTTCGCTCTCTTTCACCCTCCTTCGTCTCGTTTCGCTCTCTTTGACCCTCCTTCATCTCGTTTCGCTCTCTTTCACACTCCTTCGTCTCGTTTCGCTCTCTTTCACCCTCCTTCTTCTCGTTTCGCTCTCTTTCACCCTCCTTCGTCTTGTTTCGCTCTCTTTCAACCTCCTTCGTCTCGTTTCGGTCTCCTTCTCCCTCCTTCGTCTCGTTCCACTCTCTTTCACCCTCCTGCGACTCCTTTCGCTCTCTTTCACCCTCCTTCATCTCCTTTCACTCTCTTTCACCCTCCTTCGTCTCGTTTCGCTCTCTTTCACCTTTCTTCGTCTCGTTTCGCTCTCTTTCACCCTCCTTCGTCTCGTTTCGCTCTCTTTCAACCTCCTTCGTCTCGTTTCGCTCTGTTTTACACTCCTTTGTCTCGTTTTGCTCTCTTTTACCCTCCTTCGTCTCGTTTCGCTCTCTTTCACCCTCCTTCTTCTCGTTTCGCTCTCTTTAACCCTCCTTCGTCTTGTTTCGCTCTCTTTCAACCTCCTTTGTCTCGTTTTGCTCTCTTTTACCTTCCTTCGTCTTGTTTCACTCTCTTTCACCCTCCTTCGTCTCGTTTCGTTCTCTTTCACCCTCCTTCGTCTCGTTCCGCTCTCTTTCACCCTCCGTCGACTCCTTTCGCTATCTTCCACCCTCCTTCATCTCGTTTCGCTCTCTTTCACCCTCCTTCATCTCGTTTCGCTCTCTTTCACCCTCCTTCATCTCGTTTCGCTCTCTTTCACCCTCCTGCCTCTCGTTTCGCTCTCTTTCGCCCTCCTTCGTCTTGTTTCGCTCTCTTTCACCCTCCTTCGTCTTGTTTCGCTCTCTTTCACCCTCCACCGTCTCGTTTCGCTCTCTTTTACAGTCTTTCGTCTCGTTTCGCTCTCTGTGACCCTCCTTCGTCTCGTTTAGCTCTCTTTCACCCTCCTTCATCTCGTTTCGCTCTCTTTCACCCTCCTTCGTCTCGTTTCGCTCTCTTTGACTCCCCTTCATCTCGTTTCGCTCTCTTTCACCCTCCTTCGTCTCGTTTCGCTCTCTTTCACCCTCCTTCTTCTCGTTTCGCTCTCTTTCACCCTCCTTCGTCTTGTTTCGGTCTCCTTCTCCCTCCTTCATCTCGTTTCACTCTCTTTCACCCTCCTTCGTCTCGTTTCGCTCTCTTTCACCCTCCACCGTCTTTTTTCGCTCTCTTTGACCCTCCTTCGTCTCGTTTAGCTCTCTTGCACCCTCCTTCGTTTCGTTTCGCTCTGTTTTACACTCCTTTGTCTCGTTTTGCTCTCTTTGACCCTCCTTCGTCTCGTTTCGCTCTCTTTCACCCTCCTTCGTCTTGTTTCGCTCTGTTCCACCCGGCTTCGTCTCGTTTCGCCCTCTTTCAGCCTCCTTCGTCTCGTTTCACCTCTCTTTCACCCTCCTTCGTCTCGTTTCGTTCTCTTTCACCTTCCTTCGTCTCGTTTCTCTCTCTTTCACCCTCTTTGGTCTCGTTTCGCACTCTTTCACCTACCTTCATCTCGTTTCGCTCTCTTTCACCCTCCTTCATCTCGTTTCGCTCTCTTTCACCCTCCTTCATCTCGTTTCGCTCTCCTTCACCCTCCTTCTTCTCGTTTCGCTCTCTTTCACCCTCCTTCGTCTTGTTTCGCTCTCTTTCACCCTCCTTCGTCTTGTTTCGCTCTCTTTCACCCTCCACCGTCTCGTTTCGCTCTCTTTTACAGTCTTTCGTCTCGTTTCGCTCACTGTGACCCTCCTTCGTCTCGTTTAGCTCTCTTTCACCCTCCTTCATCTCGTTTCGCTCTCTTTCACCCTCCTTCGTCTCGTTTCGCTCTCTTTGACCCTCCTTCATCTCGTTTCGCTCTCTTTCACCCTCCTTCGTCTCGTTTCGCTCTCTTTCACCCTCCTTCTTCTCGTTTCGCTCTCTTTCACCCTCCTTCGTCTTGTTTCGCTCTCTTTCAACCTCCTTCCTCTAGTTTCGGTCTCCTTCTCCCTCCTTCGTCTCGTTCAACTCTCTTTCACCCTCCTGCGACTCCTTTCGCTCTCTTTCACCCTCCTTCATCTCCTTTCGCTCTCTTTCACCCTCCTTCGTCTCGTTTCGCTCTCTTTCACCTTTCTTCGTCTCGTTTCGCTCTCTTTCACCCTCCTTCGTCTCGTTCCGCTCTCTTTCACCCTCCTTCGACTCCTTTCGCTATCTTCCACCCTCCTTCATCTCGTTTCGCTCTCTTTCACCCTCCTTCATCTCGTTTCGCTCTCTTTCACCCTCCTTCATCTTGTTTCGCTCTCTTTCACCCTCTTTCCTCTCGTTTTGCTCTCTTTCACCCTTCTTTCGTCTTGTTTGGCTCTGTTCCACCCGCCTTCGTCTCGTTTCGCCCCCTTTCACCCTCCTTCGTCTCGTTTCACTCTCTTTCACCCTCCTTCATCTCGTTTCGCTCTCTTTCACCCTCCTTCATCTCGTTTCGCTCCCTTTCACCCTCCTTTGTCTCGTTTCGCTCTCTTTCACCTTCCTTCGTCTCGTTTCGCTCTCTTTCACCTTCCTTCGTCTCGTTTCTCTCTCTTCCACCCTCCTTCGTCTCGTTTCGCTCTCTTCCACCCACCTTCATCTCGTTTCGCTCTCTTTCACCCTCCTTCGTCTCGTTTCGCTCTCTTTCACCCTCCTTCCTCTCGTTTCACTCTCTTTCACACTCCATCATCTCGTTTCACTCTCTTTCACCCTCCTTCGTCTCGTTTCGCTCTCTTTCACCCTCCACCGTCTTGTTTCGCTCTCTTTGTCCCTCCTTCGTCTCGTTTATCTCTCTTGCACCCTCCTTCGTCTCGTTTCGCTCTGTTTTACACTCCTTTGTCTCGTTTTGCTCTCTTTTACCCTCCTTCGTCTCGTTTCGCTCTCTTTCACCCTCCTTTGTCTAATTTCGCTCTCTTTCACCCTCCTTCCTCTCGTTTCGCTCTCTTTCATCCTCCATCGTTTTGTTTCGCTCTCTTTCACCCTCCTTCATCTCGTTTAGCTCTCTTTCACCCTCCTTCCTCTCGTTTCACTCTCTTTCGCCCTCCTTCGTCTCGTTTCGCTCTCTTTCACCCTCCTTCATCTCGTTTCGCTCTCTTTCACCCTCGTTCCTCTCGTTTCGCTCTCTATCGCCCTCCTTCGTCTTGTTTCGCTCTCTTTCACCGTCCTTCGTCTCGTTTCGCTCTCTTTCACCCTCCACCGTCTCGTTTCGGTCTCTTTCACCCTCCTTCATCTTCTTTCGCTCTCTTTCACCCTCCTTGGTCTCGTTTCGCTCTCTTTCACCTTTCTTCGACTCGTTTCGCTCTCTATCACCCTCCTTCATCTTGTTTCGCTCTCTTTCACCCTCCTTCGTTTTGTTTCGCTCTCTTTCACCACCATTTGTCTTGTTTCGCTCTCTTACACCCTCCACCGTCTCGTTTTGCTCTCTGTTACCCTCTTTCGTCTCGTTTCGCTCTCTTTGACTCTCCTTCGTCTCGTTTAGCTCTCTTTCATCCTCCTTCGTCTCGTTTCGCTCTCTTTCACCCTCCTTCGTCTTGTTTCACTCACTTTCACCCTCCTTCGACTCCTTTCGCTCTCTTTCACCCTCCTTCGTCTCGTTTCGCTCTCTTTCACCCTCCTTCATCTCGTTTTGCTCTCTTTCACCCTCCTTCATTGCGTTTCGCTGTCTTTCACCCTCCTTCCTCTCGTTTTGCTCTCTTTCACCCTTCTTTCGTCTTGTTTCGCTCTGTTCCACCCGCCTTCGTCTCGTTTCGCCCTCTTTCACCCTCCTTCGTCTCGTTTCGCTCTCTATCACCTTCCTTCGTCTCGTTTCGCTCTCTTTCACCTTCCTTCGTCTCGTTTCTCTCTCTTTCACCCTCCTTCGTCTCGTTTCGCTCTCTTCCACCCTACTTCATCTCGTTTCGCTCTCTTTCACACTCCATCATCTCGTTTCGCTCTCTTTCACTCTCCTTCGTCTCGTTTCGCTCTCTTTCACCCTCCACCATCTTGTTTCGCTCTCTTTGACCCTCCTTGTCTCGTTTCGCTCTCTTTCACCCTCCTTCGTCTTGTTTCGCTCTGTTCCACCCGGCTTCGTCACGTTTCGCCCTCTTTCACCCTCCTTCGTCTCGTTTCACTCTCTTTCACTCTCCTTCGTCTCGTTTCGTTCTCTTTCATTCTCCTTCATCTCGTTCCGCTCTCTTTCACCCTCCTTCGACTCCTTTCGCTCTCTTTCACCCTCCTTCGTCTCGTTTCGCTCTCTTTCACCCTCCTTCATCTCGTTTCGCTCTCTTTCACCCTCCTTCATCTCGTTTCGCTCTCTTTCACCCTCCTTCCTCTCGTTTCGCTCTCTTTCGCCCTCCTTCATCTCGTTTCGCTCTCTTTCACCCTCCTTCTTCTCGTTTCGCTCTCTTTCACCCTCCTTCGTCTTGTTTCGCTCTCTTTCACCCTCCTTCGTCTCGTTTCGCTCTCTTTCACCCTCCACCGTCTCGTTTCGCTCTCTTTTACAGTCTTTCATCTCGTTTCGCTCTCTGTGACCCTCCTTCGTCTCGTTTAGCTCTCTTTCACCCTCCTTCATCTCGTTTCGCTCTCTTTCACCCTCCTTCGTCTCGTTTCGCTCTCTTTGACCCTCCTTCATCTCGTTTCGCTCTCTTTCACCCTCCTTCGTCTCGTTTCGCTCTCTTTCACCCTCCTTCTTCTCGTTTCGCTCTCTTTCACCCTCCTTCATCTTGTTTCGCTCTCTTTCAACCTCCTTCCTCTAGTTTCGGTCTCCTTCTCCCTCCTTCGTCTCGTTCAACTCTCTTTCACCCTCCTGCGACTCCTTTCGCTCTCTTTCACCCTCCTTCATCTCCTTTCGCTCTCTTTCACCCTCCTTCGTCTCGTTTCGCTCTCTTTCACCTTTCTTTGTCTCGTTTCGCTCTCTTTCACCCTCCTTCGTCTCGTTTCGCTCTCTTTCACCCTCCTTCGTCTCGTTTCGCTCTGTTTTACACTCCTTTGTCTCGTTTTGCTCTCTTTTACCCTCCTTCGTCTCGTTTCGCTCTCTTTCACCCTCCTTCATCTTGTTTCGCTCTGTTCCACCCGGCTTCGTCTCGTTTCGCCCTCTTTCAGCCTCCTTCGTCTCGTTTCACTCTCTTTCACCCTCCTTCGTCTCGTTTCGTTCTCTTTCACCCTCCTTCGTCTCGTTCCGCTCTCTTTCACCCTCCTTCGACTCCTTTCGCTATCTTCCACCCTCCTTCATCTCGTTTCGCTCTCTTTCACCCTCCTTCATCTCGTTTCGCTCTCTTTCACCCTCCTTCATCTTGTTTCGCTCTCTTTCACCCTCTTTCCTCTCGTTTTGCTCTCTTTCACCCTTCTTTCGTCTTGTTTGGCTCTGTTCCACCCGCCTTCGTCTCGTTTCGCCCCCTTTCACCCTCCTTCGTCTCGTTTCACTCTCTTTCACCCTCCTTCATCGCGTTTCGCTCTCTTTCACCCTCCTTCATCTCGTTTCGCTCCCTTTCACCCTCCTTTGTCTCGTTTCGCTCTCTTTCACCTTCCTTCGTCTCGTTTCGCTCTCTTTCACCTTCCTTCGTCTCGTTTCTCTCTCTTCCACCCTCCTTCGTCTCGTTTCGCTCTCTTCCACCCACCTTCATCTCGTTTCGCTCTCTTTCACCCTCCTTCGTCTCGTTTCGCTCTCTTTCACACTCCTTCCTCTCGTTTCACTCTCTTTCACACTCCATCATCTCGTTTTACTCTCTTTCACCCTCCTTCGTCTCGTTTCGCTCTCTTTCACCCTCCACCGTCTTGTTTCGCTCTCTTTGTCCCTCCTTCGTCTCGTTTATCTCTCTTGCACCCTCCTTCGTCTCGTTTCGCTCTGTTTTACACTCCTTTGTCTCGTTTTTCTCCCTTTTACCCTCCTTCGTCTCGTTTCGCTCTCTTTCACCCTCCTTTGTCTAGTTTCGCTCTCTTTCACCCTCCTTCCTCTCGTTTCGCTCTCTTTCATCCTCCATCGTTTTGTTTCGCTCTCTTTCACCCTCCTTCATCTCGTTTCGCTCTCTTTCACACTCCTTCGTCTCGTTTCGCTCTCTTTCACCCTCCTTCTTCTCGTTTCGCTCTCTTTCACCCTCCTTCGTCTTGTTTCGCTCTCTTTCAACCTCCTTCGTCTCATTTCGGTCTCCTTCTCCCTCCTTCGTCTCGTTCCACTCTCTTTCACCCTCCTTCGTCTCGTTTCGCTCTCTTTCACCCTCCTTCATCTCCTTTCACTCTCTTTCACCCTCCTTCGTCTCATTTCGCTCTCTTTCACCTTTCTTCGTCTCGTTTCGCTCTCTTTCACCCTCCTTCGTCTCGTTTCGCTCTCTTTCAACCTCCTTCGTCTCGTTTCGCTCTGTTTTACACTCCTTTGTCTCGTTTTGCTCTCTTTTACCCTCCTTCGTCTCGTTTCGCTCTCTTTCACCCTCCTTCGTCTTGTTTCGCTCTGTTCCACCCGGCTTCGTCTCGTTTCGCCCTCTTTCAGCCTCCTTCGTCTCGTTTCACTCTCTTTCACCCTCCTTCGTCTCGTTTCGTTCTCTTTCACCCTCCTTCATCTCGTTCCGCTCTCTTTCACCCTCCTTCGACTCCTTTCGCTATCTTCCACCCTCCTTCATCTCGTTTCGCTCTCTTTCACCCTCCTTCATCTTGTTTCGCTCTCTTTCACCCTCTTTCCTCTCGTTTTGCTCTCTTTCACCCTTCTTTCGTCTTGTTTGGCTCTGTTCCACCCGCCTTCGTCTCGTTTCGCCCCCTTTCACCCTCCTTCGTCTCGTTTCACTCTCTTTCACCCTACTTCGTCTCGTTTCGTTCTCTTTCACCCTCCTTCGTCTCGTTCCGCTCTCTTTCACCCTCCGTCGACTCCTTTCGCTATCTTCCACCCTCCTTCATCTCGTTTCGCTCTCTTTCACCCTCCTTCATCTCGTTTCGCTCTCTTTCACCCTCCTTCATCTCGTTTCGCTCTCTTTCACCCTCCTGCCTCTCGTTTCGCTCTCTTTCGCCCTCCTTCGTCTTGTTTCGCTCTCTTTCACCCTCCTTCGTCTTGTTTCGCTCTCTTTCACCCTCCACCGTCTCGTTTCGCTCTCTTTTACAGTCTTTCGTCTCGTTTCGCTCTCTGTGACCCTCCTTCGTCTTGTTTCGCTCTCTTTCAACCTCCTTCGTCTTGTTTCGGTCTCCTTCTCCCTCCTTCATCTCGTTTCACTCTCTTTCACCCTCCTTCGTCTCGTTTCGCTCTCTTTCACCCTCCACCGTCTTTTTTCGCTCTCTTTGACCCTCCTTCGTCTCGTTTAGCTCTCTTGCACCCTCCTTCGTTTCGTTTCGCTCTGTTTTACACTCCTTTGTCTCGTTTTGCTCTCTTTTACCCTCCTTCGTCTCGTTTCGCTCTCTTTCACCCTCCTTCGTCTTGTTTCGCTCTGTTCCACCCGGCTTCGTCTCGTTTCGCCCTCTTTCAGCCTCCTTCGTCTCGTTTCACCTCTCTTTCACCCTCCTTCGTCTCGTTTCGTTCTCTTTCACCTTCCTTCGTCTCGTTTCTTTCTCTTTCACCCTCTTTGGTCTCGTTTCGCACTCTTTCACCTACCTTCATCTCGTTTCGCTCTCTTTCACCCTCCTTCATCTCGTTTCGCTCTCTTTCACCCTCCTTCATCTCGTTTCGCTCTCTTTCACCCTCCTTCTTCTCGTTTCGCTCTCTTTCACCCTCCTTCGTCTTGTTTCGCTCTCTTTCACCCTCCTTCGTCTCGTTTCGCTCTCTTTCACCCTCCACCGTCTCGTTTCGCTCTCTTTTACAGTCTTTCGTCTCGTTTCGCTCTCTGTCACCCTCCTTCGTCTCGTTTAGCTCTCTTTCACCCTCCTTCATCTCGTTTCACTCTCTTTCACCCTCCTTCGTCTCGTTTTGCTCTCTTTGACCCTCCTTCATCTCGTTTCGCTCTCTTTCACCCTCCTTCGTCTCGTTTCGCTCTCTTTCACCCTCCTTCTTCTCGTTTCGCTCTCTTTCACCCTCCTTCGTCTTGTTTCGCTCTCTTTCAACCTCCTTCCTCTAGTTTCGGTCTCGTTCTCCCTCCTTCGTCTCGTTCAACTCTCTTTCACCCTCCTGCGACTCCTTTCGCTCTCTTTCACCCTCCTTCATCTCCTTTCGCTCTCTTTCACCCTCCTTCGTCTCGTTTCGCTCTCTTTCACCTTTCTTCGTCTCGTTTCGCTCTCTTTCACCCTCCTTCATCTCGTTTCGCTCTCTTTCACCCTCCTTCGTCTCGTTTCGCTCTGTTTTACACTCCTTTGTCTCGTTTTGCTCTCTTTTACCCTCCTTCGTCTCGTTTCGCTCTCTTTCACCCTCCTCCGTCTCGTTCCGCTCTCTTTCACCCTCCTTCGACTCCTTTCGCTATCTTCCACCCTCCTTTATCTCGTTTCGCTCTCTTTCACCCTCCTTCATCTCGTTTCGCTCTCTTTCACCCTCCTTCATCTCGTTTTGCTCTCTTTCACCCTTCTTTCGTCTTGTTTGGCTCTGTTCCACCCGCCTTCGTCTCGTTTCGCCCCCTTTCACCCTCCTTCGTCTCGTTTCACTCTCTTTCACCCTCCTTCATCTCGTTTCGCTCTCTTTCACCCTCCTTCATCTCGTTTCGCTCCCTTTCACCCTCCTTTGTCTCGTTTCGCTCTCTTTCACCTTCCTTCGTCTCGTTTCGCTCTCTTTCACCTTCCTTCGTCTCGTTTCTCTCTCTTCCACCCTCCTTCGTCTCGTTTCGCTCTCTTCCACCCACCTTCATCTCGTTTCGCTCTCTTTCACACTCCTTCGTCTCGTTTCGCTCTCTTTCACCCTCCTTCCTCTCGTTTCACTCTCTTTCACACTCCATCATCTCGTTTCACTCTCTTTCACCCTCCTTCGTCTCGTTTCGCTCTCTTTCACCCTCCACCGTCTTGTTTTGCTCTCTTTTACCCTCCTTCGTCTCGTTTCGCTCTCTTTCACCCTCCTTATTCTAATTTCGCTCTCTTTCACCCTCCTTCCTCTCGTTTCGCTCTCTTTCATCCTCCATCGTTTTGTTTCGCTCTCTTTCACCCTCCTTCATCTCGTTTAGCTCTCTTTCACCCTCCTTCCTCTCGTTTCACTCTCTTTCGCCCTCCTTCGTCTCGTTTCGCTCTCTTTCACCCTCCTTCATCTCGTTTCGCTCTCTTTCACCCTCGTTCCTCTCGTTTCGCTCTCTATCGCCCTCCTTCGTCTTGTTTCGCTCTCTTTCACCGTCCTTCGTCTCGTTTCGCTCTCTTTCACCCTCCACCGTCTCGTTTCGGTCTCTTTCACCCTCCTTCATCTTCTTTCGCTCTCTTTCACCCTCCTTGGTCTCGTTTCGCTATCATTCACCTTTCTTCGACTCGTTTCGCTCTCTATCACCCTCCTTCATCTTGTTTCGCTCTCTTTCACCCTCCTTCGTTTTGTTTTGCTCTCTTTCACCACCATTTGTCTCGTTTCGCTCTCTTACACCCTCCACCGTCTCGTTTTGCTCTCTGTTACCCTCTTTCGTCTCGTTTCGCTCTCTTTGACTCTCCTTCGTCTCGTTTAGCTCTCTTTCATCCTCCTTCGTCTCGTTTCGCTCTCTTTCACCCTCCTTCGTCTTGTTTCACTCACTTTCACCCTCCTTCGACTCCTTTCGCTCTCTTTCACCCTCCTTCGTCTCGTTTCGCTCTCTTTCACCCTCCTTCATCTCGTTTTGCTCTCTTTCACCCTCCTTCATTGCGTTTCGCTGTCTTTCACCCTCCTTCCTCTCGTTTTGCTCTCTTTCACCATTCTTTCGTCTTGTTTCGCTCTGTTCCACCCGCCTTCGTCTCGTTTCGCCCTCTTTCACCCTCCTTCGTCTCGTTTCGCTCTCTTTCACACTCCTTCATCTCGTTTCGCTCTCTTTCACCCTCCTTCATCTCGTTTCGCTCCCTTTCACCCTCCTTTGTCTCGTTTCGCTCTCTTTCACCTTCCTTCGTCTCGTTTCGCTCTCTTTCACCTTCCTTCGTCTCGTTTCTCTCTCTTTCACCCTCCTTCGTCTCGTTTTGCTCTCTTCCACCCTTCTTCATCTCGTTTCACTCTCTTTCACCCTCCTTCGTCTCGTTTCGCTCTCTTTCACACTCCATCATCTCGTTTCGCTCTCTTTCACTCTCCTTCGTCTCGTTTCGCTCTCTTTCACCCTCCAGCATCTTGTTTCGCTCTCTTTGACCCTCCTTGTCTCGTTTCGCTCTCTTTCACCCTCCTTCGTCTTGTTTCGCTCTGTTCCACCCGGCTTCGTCACGTTTCGCCCTCTTTCACCCTCCTTCGTCTCGTTTCACTCTCTTTCACTCTCCTTCGTCTCGTTTCGTTCTCTTTCATTCTCCTTCATCTCGTTCCGCTCTCTTTCACCCTCCTTCGACTCCTTTCGCTCTCTTTCACCCTCCTTCGTCTCGTTTCGCTCTCTTTCACCCTCCTTCATCTCGTTTCGCTCTCTTTCACCCTCCTTCATCTCGTTTCGCTCTCTTTCGCCCTCCTTCCTCTCGTTTCGCTCTCTTTCGCCCTCCTTCATCTCGTTTCACTCTCTTTCACCCTCCTTCGTCTTGTTTCGCTCTCTTTCACCCTCCTTCGTCTCGTTTCGCTCTCTTTCACCCTCCACCGTCTCGTTTCGCTCTCTTTTACAGTCTTTCATCTCGTTTCGCTCTCTGTGACCCTCCTTCGTCTCGTTTAGCTCTCTTTCACCCTCCTTCCTCTCGTTTCGCTCTCTTTCATCCTCCATCGTTTTGTTTCGCTCTCTTTCACCCTCCTTCATCTCGTTTAGCTCTCTTTCACCCTCCTTCCTCTCGTTTCACTCTCTTTCGCCCTCCTTCGTCTCGTTTCGCTCTCTTTCACCCTCCTTCATCTCGTTTCGCTCTCTTTCACCCTCGTTCCTCTCGTTTCGCTCTCTATCGCCCTCCTTCGTCTTGTTTCGCTCTCTTTCACCGTCCTTCGTCTCGTTTCGCTCTCTTTCACCCTCCACCGTCTCGTTTCGGTCTCTTTCACCCTCCTTCATCTTCTTTCGCTCTCTTTCACCCTCCTTGGTCTCGTTTCGCTATCATTCACCTTTCTTCGACTCGTTTCGCTCTCTATCACCCTCCTTCATCTTGTTTCGCTCTCTTTCACCCTCCTTCGTTTTGTTTTGCTCTCTTTCACCACCATTTGTCTCGTTTCGCTCTCTTACACCCTCCACCGTCTCGTTTTGCTCTCTGTTACCCTCTTTCGTCTCGTTTCGCTCTCTTTGACTCTCCTTCGTCTCGTTTAGCTCTCTTTCATCCTCCTTCGTCTCGTTTCGCTCTCTTTCACCCTCCTTCGTCTTGTTTCACTCACTTTCACCCTCCTTCGACTCCTTTCGCTCTCTTTCACCCTCCTTCGTCTCGTTTCGCTCTCTTTCACCCTCCTTCATCTCGTTTTGCTCTCTTTCACCCTCCTTCATTGCGTTTCGCTTTCTTTCACCCTCCTTCCTCTCGTTTTGCTCTCTTTCACCATTCTTTCGTCTTGTTTCGCTCTGTTCCACCCGCCTTCGTCTCGTTTCGCCCTCTTTCACCCTCCTTCGTCTCGTTTCGCTCTCTTTCACACTCCTTCATCTCGTTTCGCTCTCTTTCACCCTCCTTCATCTCGTTTCGCTCCCTTTCACCCTCCTTTGTCTCGTTTCGCTCTCTTTCACCTTCCTTCGTCTCGTTTCGCTCTCTTTCACCTTCCTTCGTCTCGTTTCTCTCTCTTTCACCCTCCTTCGTCTCGTTTTGCTCTCTTCCACCCTTCTTCATCTCGTTTCACTCTCTTTCACCCTCCTTCGTCTCGTTTCGCTCTCTTTCACACTCCATCATCTCGTTTCGCTCTCTTTCACTCTCCTTCGTCTCGTTTCGCTCTCTTTCACCCTCCAGCATCTTGTTTCGCTCTCTTTGACCCTCCTTGTCTCGTTTCGCTCTCTTTCACCCTCCTTCGTCTTGTTTCGCTCTGTTCCACCCGGCTTCGTCACGTTTCGCCCTCTTTCACCCTCCTTCGTCTCGTTTCACTCTCTTTCACTCTCCTTCGTCTCGTTTCGTTCTCTTTCATTCTCCTTCATCTCGTTCCGCTCTCTTTCACCCTCCTTCGACTCCTTTCGCTCTCTTTCACCCTCCTTCGTCTCGTTTCGCTCTCTTTCACCCTCCTTCATCTCGTTTCGCTCTCTTTCACCCTCCTTCATCTCGTTTCGCTCTCTTTCGCCCTCCTTCCTCTCGTTTCGCTCTCTTTCGCCCTCCTTCATCTCGTTTCGCTCTCTTTCACCCTCCTTCGTCTTGTTTCGCTCTCTTTCACCCTCCTTCGTCTCGTTTCGCTCTCTTTCACCCTCCACCGTCTCGTTTCGCTCTCTTTTACAGTCTTTCATCTCGTTTCGCTCTCTGTGACCCTCCTTCGTCTCGTTTAGCTCTCTTTCACCCTCCTTCATCTCGTTTCGCTCTCTTTCACCCTCCTTCGTCTCGTTTCGCTCTCTTTGACCCTCCTTCATCTCGTTTCGCTCTCTTTCACCCTCCTTCGTCTCGTTTCGCTCTCTTTCACCCTCCTTCTTCTCGTTTCGCTCTCTTTCACCCTCCTTCGTCTTGTTTCGCTCTCTTTCAACCTCCTTCCTCTAGTTTCGGTCTCCTTCTCCCTCCTTCGTCTCGTTCAACTCTCTTTCACCCTCCTGCGACTCCTTTCGCTCTCTTTCACCCTCCTTCATCTCCTTTCGCTCTCTTTCACCCTCCTTCGTCTCGTTTCGCTCTCTTTCACCTTTCTTCGTCTCGTTTCGCTCTCTTTCACCCTCCTTCGTCTCGTTTCGCTCTCTTTCACCCTCCTTCGTCTCGTTTCGCTCTGTTTTACACTCCTTTGTCTCGTTTTGCTCTCTTTTACCCTCCTTCGTCTCGTTTCGCTCTCTTTCACCCTCCTTCATCTTGTTTCGTTCTGTTCCACCCGGCTTCGTCTCGTTTCGCCCTCTTTCAGCCTCCTTCGTCTCGTTTCACTCTCTTTCACCCTCCTTCGTCTCGTTTCGTTCTCTTTCACCCTCCTTCGTCTCGTTCCGCTCTCTTTCACCCTCCTTCGACTCCTTTCGCTATCTTCCACCCTCCTTCATCTCGTTTCGCACTCTTTCACCCTCCTTCATCTCGTTTCGCTCTCTTTCACCCTCCTTCATCTTGTTTCGCTCTCTTTCACCCTCTTTCCTCTCGTTTTGCTCTCTTTCACCCTTCTTTCGTCTTGTTTGGCTCTGTTCCACCCGCCTTCATCTCGTTTCGCCCCCTTTCACCCTACTTCGTCTCGTTTCACTCTCTTTCACCCTCCTTCATCTCGTTTCGCTCTCTTTCACCCTCCTTCATCTCGTTTCGCTCCCTTTCACCCTCCTTTGTCTCGTTTCGCTCTCTTTCACCTTCCTTCGTCTCGTTTCGCTCTCTTTCACCTTCCTTCGTCTCGTTTCTCTCTCTTCCACCCTCCTTCATCTCGTTTCGCTCTCTTCCACCCACCTTCATCTCGTTTCGCGCTCTTTCACCCTCCTTCGTCTCGTTTCGCTCTCTTTCACCCTCCTTCCTCTCGTTTCACTCTCTTTCACACTCCATCATCTCGTTTCACTCTCTTTCACCCTCCTTCGTCTCGTTTCGCTCTCTTTCACCCTCCACCGTCTTGTTTCGCTCTCTTTGTCCCTCCTTCGTCTCGTTTATCTCTCTTGCACCCTCCTTCGTCTCGTTTCGCTCTGTTTTACACTCCTTTGTCTCGTTTTTCTCCCTTTTACCCTCCTTCGTCTCGTTTCGCTCTCTTTCACCCTCCTTTGTCTAGTTTCGCTCTCTTTCACCCTCCTTCCTCTCGTTTCGCTCTCTTTCATCCTCCATCGTTTTGTTTCGCTCTCTTTCACCCTCCTTCATCTCGTTTAGCTCTCTTTCAGCCTCCTTCCTCTCGTTTCACTCTCTTTCGACCTCCTTCGTCTCGTTTCGCTCTCTTTCACCCTCCTTCATCTCGTTTCGCTCTCTTTCACCCTCGTTCCTCTCGTTTCGCTCTCTATCGCCCTCCTTCGTCTTGTTTCGCTCTCTTTCACCGTCCTTCGTCTCGTTTCGCTCTCTTTCACCCTCCACCGTCTCGTTTCGGTCTCTTTCACCCTCCTTCATCTTCTTTCGCTCTCTTTCACCCTCCTTGGTCTCGTTTCGCTCTCTTTCACCTTTCTTCGACTCGTTTCGCTCTCTATCACCCTCCTTCATCTTGTTTCGCTCTCTTTCACCCTCCTTCGTTTTGTTTCGCTCTCTTTCACCACCATTTGTCTCGTTTCACTCTCTTACACCCTCCACCGTCTCGTTTTGCTCTCTGTTACCCTCTTTCGTCTCGTTTCGCTCTCTTTGACCCTCCTTCGTCTCGTTTAGCTCTCTTTCATCCTCCTTCGTCTCGTTTCGCTCTCTTTCACCCTCCTTCGTCTTGTTTCACTCACTTTCACCCTCCTTCGACTCCTTTCGCTCTATTTCACCCTCCTTCGTCTCGTTTCGCTCTCTTTCACCCTCCTTCATCTCGTTTTGCTCTCTTTCACCCTCCTTCATCGCGTTTCGCTGTCTTTCACCCTCCTTCCTCTCGTTTTGCTCTCTTTCACCCTTCTTTCGTCTTGTTTCGCTCTGTTCCACCCGCCTTCGTCTCGTTTCGCCCTCTTTCACCCTCCTTCGTCTCGTTTCGCTCTCTTTCACACTCCTTCATCTCGTTTCGCTCTCTTTCACCCTCCTTCATCTCGTTTCACTCCCTTTCACCCTCCTTTGTCTCGTTTCGCTCTCTTTCACCTTCCTTCGTCTCGTTTCGCTCTCTTTCACCTTCCTTCGTCTCGTTTCTCTCTCTTTCACCCTCCTTCGTCTCGTTTTGCTCTCTTCCACCCTTCTTCATCTCGTTTCACTCTCTTTCACCCTCCTTCGTCTCGTTTCGCTCTCTTTCACACTCCATCATCTCGTTTCGCTCTCTTTCACTCTCCTTCGTCTCGTTTCGCTCTCTTTCACCCTCCACCATCTTGTTTCGCTCTCTTTGACCCTCCTTGTCTCGTTTCGCTCTCTTTCACCCTCCTTCGTCTTGTTTCGCTCTGTTCCACCCGGCTTCGTCACGTTTCGCCCTCTTTCACCCTCCTTCGTCTCGTTTCACTCTCTTTCACTCTCCTTCGTCTCGTTTCGTTCACTTTCATTCTCCTTCATCTCGTTCCGCTCTCTTTCACCCTCCTTCGACTCCTTTCGCTCTCTTTCACCCTCCTTCGTCTCGTTTCGCTCTCTTTCACCCTCCTTCATCTCGTTTCGCTCTCTTTCACCCTCCTTCACCTCGTTTCGCTCTCTTTCGCCCTCCTTCCTCTCGTTTCGCTCTCTTTCGCCCTCCTTCTTCTTGTTTCGCTCTCTTTCACCCTCCTTCGTCTCGTTTCGCTCCCTTTCACCCTCCACCGTCTCGTTTCGCTCTCTTTTACACTCTTTCGTCTCGTTTCGCTCTTTGTGACACTCCTTCGTCTCGTTTAGCTCTCTTTCACTCTCCTTCATCTCGTTTCGCTCTCTTTCACCCTCCTTCGTCTCGCTTCACTCTCTTTGACCCTCCTTCATCTCGTTTCGCTCTCTTTCACCCTCCTTCGTCTCGTTTCGCCCTCTTTCACCCTCCTTCCACTCGTTTCGCTCTCTTTCACCCTCCATCGTCTCATTCCGCTCTCTTTCACACTCCTTTGTCTCGTTTCTTTCTCTTTCACCCTCCTTCGTCTCGTTCCGCTCTCTTTCACCGTCCTTCGACTCCTTTCGCTCTCTTTCACCCTCCGTCGTCTCGTTTCGCTCTCTTTCACCCTCCTTCGTCTCGTTTCGCTCTCTTTCACCCTCCTTCATCTTGTTTCGCTCTCTTTCACCCTCTTTCCTCTCGTTTTGCTCTCTTTCACCCTTCTTTCGTCTTGTTTGGCTCTGTTCCACCCGCATTCGTCTCGTTTCGCCCCCTTTCACCCTCCTTCGTCTCGTTTCACTCTCTTTCACCCTCCTTCATCTCGTTTCGCTCCCTTTCACCCTCCTTCATCTCGTTTCGCTCCCTTTCACCCTCCTTTGTCTCGTTTCGCTCTCTTTCACCTTCCTTCGTCTCGTTTCGCTCTCTTTCACCTTCCTTCGCCTCGTTTCTCTCTCTTTCACCCTCCTTCGTCTCGTTTCGCTCTCTTCCACCCACCTTCATCTCGTTTCGCTCTCTTTCACCCTCCTTCGTCTCGTTTCGCTCTCTTTCACCCTCCTTCCTCTCGTTTCACTCTCTTTCACACTCCATCATCTCGTTTCGGTCTCTTTCACCCTCCTTCATCTTCTTTTGCTCTCTTTCACCCTCCTTGGTCTCGTTTCGCTCTCATTCACCTTTCTTCGACTCGTTTCGCTCTCTATCACCCTCCTTCATCTTGTTTCGCTCTCTTTCACCCTCCTTCGTTTTGTTTCGCTCTCTTTCACCACCATTTGTCTCGTTTCGCTCTCTTACACACTCCACCGTCTCGTTTTGCTCTCTGTTACCCTCTTTCGTCTCGTTTCGCTCTCTTTGACTCTCCTTCGTCTCGTTTAGCTCTCTTTCATCCTCCTTCGTCTCGTTTCGCTCTCTTTCACCCTCCTTCGTCTTGTTTCACTCACTTTCACCCTCCTTCGACTCCTTTCGCTCTCTTTCACCCTCCTTCGTCTCGTTTCGCTCTCTTTCACCCTCCTTCATCTCGTTTTGCTCTCTTTCACCCTCCTTCATTGCGTTTCGCTGACTTTCACCCTCCTTCCTCTCGTTTTGCTCTCTTTCACCCTTCTTTCATCTTGTTTCGCTCTGTTCCACCCGCCTTCGTCTCGTTTCGCCCTCTTTCACCCTCCTTCGTCTCGTTTCGCTCTCTTTCACACTCCTTCATCTCGTTTCGCTCTCTTTCACCCTCCTACATCTCGTTTCGCTCCCTTTCACCCTCCTTTGTCTCGTTTCGCTCTCTTTCACCTTCCTTCGTCTCGTTTCGCTCTCTTTCACCTTCCTTCGTCTCGTTTCTCTCTCTTTCACCCTCCTTCGTCTCGTTTTGCTCTCTTCCACCCTTCTTCATCTCGTTTCACTCTCTTTCACCCTCCTTCGTCTCGTTTCGCTCTCTTTCACACTCCATCATCTCGTTTTGCTCTCTTTCACTCTCCTTCGTCTCGTTTCGCTCTCTTTCACCCTCCACCATCTTGTTTCGCTCTCTTTGACCCTCCTTGTATCGTTTCGCTCTCTTTCACCCTCCTTCGTCTTGTTTCGCTCTGTTCCACCCGGCTTCGTCACGTTTCGCCCTCTTTCACCCTCCTTCGTCTCGTTTCACTCTCTTTCACTCTCCTTCGTCTCGTTTCGTTCTCTTTCATTCTCCTTCATCTCGTTCCACTCTCTTTCACCCTCCTTCGACTCCTTTCGCTCTCTTTCACCCTCCTTCATCTCGTTTCGCTCTCTTTCACCCTCCTTCATCTCGTTTCGCTCTCTTTCGCCCTCCTTCCTCTCGTTTCGCTCTCTTTCGCCCTCCTTCATCTCGTTTCGCTCTCTTTCACCCTCCTTCGTCTTGTTTCGCTCTCTTTCACCCTCCTTCGTCTCGTTTCGCTCTCTTTCACCCTCCACCGTCTCGTTTCGCTCTCTTTTACAGTCTTTCATCTCGTTTCGCTCTCTGTGACCCTCCTTCGTCTCGTTTAGCTCTCTTTCACCCTCCTTCATCTCGTTTCGCTCTCTTTCACCCTCCTTCGTCTCGTTTCGCTCTCTTTGACCCTCCTTCATCTCGTTTCGCTCTCTTTCACCCTCCTTCGTCTCGTTTCGCTCTCTTTCACCCTCCTTCTTCTCGTTTCGCTCTCTTTCACCCTCCTTCGTCTTGTTTCGCTCTCTTTCAACCTCCTTCCTCTAGTTTCGGTCTCCTTCTCCCTCCTTCGTCTCGTTCAACTCTCTTTCACCCTCCTGCGACTCCTTTCGCTCTCTTTCACCCTCCTTCATCTCCTTTCGCTCTCTTTCACCCTCCTTCGTCTCGTTTCGCTCTCTTTCACCTTTCTTCGTCTCGTTTCGCTCTCTTTCACCCTCCTTCGTCTCGTTTCGCTCTCTTTCACCCTCCTTCATCTCGTTTCGCTCTGTTTTACACTCCTTTGTCTCGTTTTGCTCTCTTTTACCCTCCTTCGTCTCGTTTCGCTCTCTTTCACCCTCCTTCATCTTGTTTCGCTCTGTTCCACCCGGCTTCGTCTCGTTTCGCCCTCTTTCAGCCTCCTTCGTCTCGTTTCACTCTCTTTCACCCTCCTTCGTCTCGTTTCGTTCTCTTTCACCCTCCTTCGTCTCGTTCCGCTCTCTTTCACCCTCCTTCGACTCCTTTCGCTATCTTCCACCCTCCTTCATCTCGTTTCGCTCTCTTTCACCCTCCTTCATCTCGTTTCGCTCTCTTTCACCCTCCTTCATCTTGTTTCGCTCTCTTTCACCCTCTTTCCTCTCGTTTTGCTCTCTTTCACCCTTCTTTCGTCTTGTTTGGCTCTGTTCCACCCGCCTTCATCTCGTTTCGCCCCCTTTCACCCTCCTTCGTCTCGTTTCACTCTCTTTCACCCTCCTTCATCTCGTTTCGCTCTCTTTCACCCTCCTTCATCTCGTTTCGCTCCCTTTCACCCTCCTTTGTCTCGTTTCGCTCTCTTTCACCTTCCTTCGTCTCGTTTCGCTCTCTTTCACCTTCCTTCGTCTCGTTTCTCTCTCTTCCACCCTTCTTCGTCTCGTTTCGCTCTCTTCCACCCACCTTCATCTCGTTTCGCTCTCTTTCACCCTCCTTCGTCTCGTTTCGCTCTCTTTCACCCTCCTTCCTCTCGTTTCACTCTCTTTCACACTCCATCATCTCGTTTCACTCTCTTTCACCCTCCTTCGTCTCGTTTCGCTCTCTTTCACCCTCCACCGTCTTGTTTCGCTCTCTTTGTCCCTCCTTCGTCTCGTTTATCTCTCTTGCACCCTCCTTCGTCTCGTTTCGCTCTGTTTTACACTCCTTTGTCTCGTTTTTCTCCCTTTTACCCTCCTTCGTCTCGTTTCGCTCTCTTTCACCCTCCTTTGTCTAGTTTCGCTCTCTTTCACCCTCCTTCCTCTCGTTTCGCTCTCTTTCATCCTCCATCGTTTTGTTTCGCTCTCTTTCACCCTCCTTCATCTCGTTTAGCTCTCTTTCAGCCTCCTTCCTCTCGTTTCACTCTCTTTCGCCCTCCTTCGTCTCGTTTCGCTCTCTTTCACCCTCCTTCATCTCGTTTCGCTCTCTTTCACCCTCGTTCCTCTCGTTTCGCTCTCTATCGCCCTCCTTCGTCTTGTTTCGCTCTCTTTCACCGTCCTTCGTCTCGTTTCGCTCTCTTTCACCCTCCACCGTCTCGTTTCGGTCTCTTTCACCCTCCTTCATCTTCTTTCGCTCTCTTTCACCCTCCTTCGTTTTGTTTCGCTCTCTTTCACCACCATTTGTCTCGTTTCGCTCTCTTACACCCTCCACCGTCTCGTTTTGCTCTCTGTTACCCTCTTTCGTCTCGTTTCGCTCTCTTTGACCCTCCTTCGTCTCGTTTAGCTCTCTTTCATCCTCCTTCGTCTCGTTTCGCTCTCTTTCACCCTCCTTCGTCTTGTTTCACTCACTTTCACCCTCCTTCGACTCCTTTCGCTCTCTTTCACCCTCCTTCGTCTCGTTTCGCTCTCTTTCACCCTCCTTCATCTCGTTTTGCTCTCTTTCACCCTCCTTCATCGCGTTTCGCTGTCTTTCACCCTCCTTCCTCTCGTTTTGCTCTCTTTCACCCTTCTTTCGTCTTGTTTCGCTCTGTTCCACCCGCCTTCGTCTCGTTTCACCCTCTTTCACCCTCCTTCGTCTCGTTTCGCTCTCTTTCACACTCCTTCATCTCGTTTCGCTCTCTTTCACCCTCCTTCATCTCGTTTCACTCCCTTTCACCCTCCTTTGTCTCGTTTCGCTCTCTTTCACCTTCCTTCGTCTCGTTTCGCTCTCTTTCAGCTTCCTTCGTCTCGTTTCTCTCTCTTTCACCCTCCTTCGTCTCGTTTTGCTCTCTTCCACCCTTCTTCATCTCGTTTCACTCTCTTTCACCCTCCTTCGTCTCGTTTCGCTCTCTTTCACACTCCATCATCTCGTTTCGCTCTCTTTCACTCTCCTTCGTCTCGTTTCGCTCTCTTTCACCCTCCACCATCTTGTTTCGCTCTCTTTGACCCTCCTTGTCTCGTTTCGCTCTCTTTCACCCTCCTTCGTCTTGTTTCGCTCTGTTCCACCCGGCTTCGTCACGTTTCGCCCTCTTTCACCCTCCTTCGTCTCGTTTCACTCTCTTTCACTCTCCTTCGTCTCGTTTCGTTCTCTTTCATTCTCCTTCATCTCGTTCCGCTCTCTTTCACCCTCCTTCGACTCCTTTCGCTCTCTTTCACCCTCCTTCGTCTCGTTTCGCTCTCTTTCACCCTCCTTCATCTCGTTTCGCTCTCTTTCACCCTCCTTCATCTCGTTTCGCTCTCTTTCGCCCTCCTTCCTCTCATTTCGCTCTCTTTCGCCCTCCTTCTTCTTGTTTCGCTCTCTTTCACCCTCCTTCGTCTCGTTTCGCTCCCTTTCACCCTCCACCGTCTCGTTTCGCTCTCTTTTACACTCTTTCGTCTCGTTTCGCTCTTTGTGACACTCCTTCGTCTCGTTTAGCTCTCTTTCACTCTCCTTCATCTCGTTTCGCTCTCTTTCACCCTCCTTCGTCTCGTTTCACTCTCTTTGACCCTCCTTCATCTCGTTTCGCTTTCTTTCACTCTCCTTCATCTCGTTTCGCTCTCTTTCACCCTCCTTCGTCTCGTTTAGCTCTCTTTCACTCTCCTTCATCTCGTTTCGCTCTCTTTCACCCTCCTTCGTCTCGTTTCGCTCTCTTTCCCCCTCCTTCGTCTCGTTTCGCCCTCTTTCACCCTCCTTCCACTCGTTTCGCTCTCTTTCACCCTCCATCGTCTCATTCCGCTCTCTTTCACACTCCTTTGTCTCGTTTCTTTCTCTTTCACCCTCCTTCGTCTCGTTCCGCTCTCTTTCACCGTCCCTCGACTCCTTTCGCTCTCTTTCACCCTCCTTCGTCTCGTTTCGCTCTCTTTCACCCTCCTTCGTCTCGTTTCGCTCTCTTTCACCCTCCTTCATCTTGTTTCGCTCTCTTTCACCCTCTTTCCTCTCGTTTTGCTCTCTTTCACCCTTCTTTCGTCTTGTTTGGCTCTGTTCCACCCGCCTTCGTCTCGTTTCGCCCCCTTTCACCCTCCTTCGTCTCGTTTCACTCTCTTTCACCCTCCTTCATCTCGTTTCGCTCTCTTTCACCCTCCTTCATTTCGTTTCGCTCCCTTTCACCCTCCTTTGTCTCGTTTCGCTCTCTTTCACCTTCCTTCGTCTCGTTTCGCTCTCTTTCACCTTCCTTCGCCTCGTTTCTCTCTCTTTCACCCTCCTTCGTCTCGTTTCGCTCTCTTCCACCCACCTTCATCTCGTTTCGCTCTCTTTCACCCTCCTTCGTCTCGTTTCGCTCTCTTTCACCCTCCTTCCTCTCGTTTCACTCTCTTTCACACTCCATCATCTCGTTTCACTCTCTTTCACCCTCCTTCGTCTCGTTTCTCTCTCTTTCACCCTCCTTCGTCTCGTTTCGCTCTCTTCCACCCACCTTCATCTCGTTTCGCTCTCTTTCACCCTCCGTCGTCTCGTTTCGCTCTCTTTCACCCTCCTTCCTCTCGTTTCGCTCTCTTTCGCCCTCCTTCGTCTTGTTTCGCTCTCTTTCACCCTCCTTCGTCTCGTTTCGCTCTCTTTCACCCTCCACCGTCTCGTTTCGCTCTCTTTTGCAGTCTTTCATCTCGTTTCGCTCTCTTTGACCCTCCTTCGTCTCGTTTAGCTCTCTTTCACCCTCCTTCATCTCGTTTCGCTCTCTTTGACCCTCCTTCGTCTCGTTTCGCTCTCTTTGACCCTCCTTCATCTCGTTTCGCTCTCTTTCACACTCCTTTGTCTCGTTTCTATCTCTTTCACCCTCCTTCTTCTCGTTTCGCTCTCTTTCACCCTCCTTCGTCTTGTTTCGCTCTCTTTCAACCTCCTTCGTCTCGTTTCGGTCTCCTTCTCCCTCCTTCGTCTCGTTCCACTCTCTTTCACCCTCCTGCGACTCCTTTCGCTCTCTTTCACCCTCATTCATCTCCTTTCACTCTCTTTCACCCTCCTTCGTCTCGTTTCGCTCTCTTTCACCTTTCTTCGTCTCGTTTCGCTCTCTTTCACCCTCCTTCGTCTCGTTTCGCTCTCTTTCAACCTCCTTCGTCTCGTTTCGCTCTGTTTTACACTCCTTTGTCTCGTTTTGCTCTCTTTTACCCTCCTTCGTCTCGTTTCGCTCTCTTTCACCCTCCTTCGTCTTGTTTCGCTCTGTTCCACCCGGCTTCGTCTCGTTTCGCCCTCTTTCAGCCTCCTTCGTCTCGTTTCACTCTCTTTCACCCTCCTTCGTCTCGTTTCGTTCTCTTTCACCCTCCTTCGTCTCGTTCCGCTCGATTTCACCCTCCTTCGACTCCTTTCGCTATCTTCCACCCTCCTTCATCTCGTTTCGCTCTCTTTCACCCTCCTTCATCTCGTTTCGCTCTCTTTCACCCTCCTTCATCTTGTTTCGCTCTCTTTCACCCTCTTTCCTCTCGTTTTGCTCTCTTTCACCCTTCTTTCGTATTGTTTGGCTCTGTTCCACCCGCCTTCGTCTCGTTTCGCCCCCTTTCACCCTCCTTCGTCTCGTTTCACTCTCTTTCACCCTCCTTCGTCTCGTTTCGTTCTCTTTCACCCTCCTTCGTCTCGTTCCGCTCGATTTCACCCTCCTTCGACTCCTTTCGCTATCTTCCACCCTCCTTCATCTCGTTTCGCTCTCTTTCACCCTCCTTCATCTCGTTTCGCTCTCTTTCACCCTCCTTCATCTTGTTTCGCTCTCTTTCACCCTCTTTCCTCTCGTTTTGCTCTCTTTCACCCTTCTTTCGTCTTGTTTGGCTCTGTTCCACCCGCCTTCGTCTTGTTTCGCCCCCTTTCACCCTCCTTCGTCTCGTTTCACTCTCTTTCACCCTCCTTCGTCTCGTTTCGTTCTCTTTCACCCTCCTTCGTCTCGTTCCGCTCTCTTTCACCCTCCTTCGACTCCTTTCGCTATCTTCCACCCTCCTTCATCTCGTTTCGCTCTCTTTCACCCTCCTTCATCTCGTTTCGCTCTCTTTCACCTTCCTTCATCTCGTTTCGCTCTCTTTCACCCTCCTTCCTCTCGTTTCGCTCTCTTTCGCCCTCCTTCGTCTTGTTTCGCTCCCTTTCACCCTCCTTCGTCTTGTTTCGCTCTCTTTCACCCTCCACCGTCTCGTTTCGCTCTCTTTTACAGTCTTTCGTCTCGTTTCGCTCTCTGTGACCCTCCTTCGTCTCGTTTAGCTCTCTTTCACCCTCCTTCATCTCGTTTCGCTCTCTTTCACCCTCCTTCGTCTCGTTTCGCTCTCTTTGACTCCCCTTCATCTCGTTTCGCTCTCTTTCACCCTCCTTCGTCTCGTTTCGCTCTCTTTCACCCTCCTTCTTCTCGTTTCCCTCTCTTTCACCCTCCTTCGTTTTGTTTCGCTCTCTTTCACCACCATTTGTCTCGTTTCGCTCTCTTACACCCTCCACCGTCTCGTTTTGCTCTCTGTTACCCTCTTTCGTCTCGTTTCGCTCTCTTTGACTCTCCTTCGTCTCGTTTAGCTCTCTTTCATCCTCCTTCGTCTCGTTTCGCTCTCTTTCACCCTCCTTCGTCTTGTTTCACTCACTTTCACCCTCCTTCGACTCCTTTCACTCTCTTTCACTCTCCTTCGTCTCGTTTCGCTCTCTTTCACCCCCTTCATCTCGTTTTGCTCTCTTTCACCCTCCTTCATTGCGTTTCGCTGTCTTTCACCCTCCTTCCTCTCGTTTTGCTCTCTTTCACCCTTCTTTCGTCTTGTTTCGCTCTGTTCCACCCGCCTTCGTCTCGTTTCGCCCTCTTTCACCCTCCTTCGTCTCGTTTCGCTCTCTTTCACAATCCTTCATCTCGTTTCGCTCTCTTTCACCCTCCTTCATCTCGTTTCGCTCCCTTTCACCCTCCTTTGTCTCGTTTCGCTCTCTTTCACCTTCCTTCGTCTCGTTTCGCTCTCTTTCACCTTCCTTCGTCTCGTTTCTCTCTCTTTCACCCTCCTTCGTCTCGTTTTGCTCTCTTCCACCCTTCTTCATCTCGTTTCACTCTCTTTCACCCTCCTTCGTCTCGTTTCGCTCTCTTTCACACTCCATCATCTCGTTTCGCTCTCTTTCACTCTCCTTCGTCTCGTTTCGCTCTCTTTCACCCTCCACCATCTTGTTTCGCTCTCTTTGACCCTCCTTGTCTCGTTTCGCTCTCTTTCACCCTCCTTCGTCTTGTTTCGCTCTGTTCCACCCGGCTTCGTCACGTTTCGCCCTCTTTCACCCTCCTTCGTCTCGTTTCACTCTCTTTCACTCTCCTTCGTCTCGTTTCGTTCTCTTTCATTCTCCTTCATCTCGTTCCGCTCTCTTTCACCCTCCTTCGACTCCTTTC
Source organism: Scyliorhinus torazame (assembly GCF_047496885.1). Classification (NCBI taxonomy): domain Eukaryota; kingdom Metazoa; phylum Chordata; class Chondrichthyes; order Carcharhiniformes; family Scyliorhinidae; genus Scyliorhinus; species Scyliorhinus torazame. The sequence continues at coordinate 39,375 of NW_027308949.1, forward strand.
GCTCTCTTTCACCCTCCTTCGTCTCGTTTCGCTCTCTTTCACCCTCCTTCATCTCGTTTCGCTCTCTTTCACCCTCCTTCATCTCGTTTCGCTCTCTTTCGCCCTCCTTCCTCTCGTTTCGCTCTCTTTCGCCCTCCTTCATCTCGTTTCGCTCTCTTTCACCCTCCTTCGTCTTGTTTCGCTCTCTTTCACCCTCCTTCGTCTCGTTTCGCTCTCTTTCACCCTCCACCGTCTCGTTTCGCTCTCTTTTACAGTCTTTCATCTCGTTTCGCTCTCTGTGACCCTCCTTCGTCTCGTTTAGCTCTCTTTCACCCTCATTCATCTCGTTTCGCTCTCTTTCACCCTCCTTCGTCTCGTTTCGCTCTCTTTCACCCTCCTTCATCTCGTTTCGCTCTCTTTCACCCTCCTTCGTCTCGTTTCGCTCTCTTTCACCCTCCTTCTTCTCGTTTCGCTCTCTTTCACCCTCCTTCGTCTTGTTTCGCTCTCTTTCAACCTCCTTCCTCTAGTTTCGGTCTCCTTCTCCCTCCTTCGTCTCGTTCAACTCTCTTTCACCCTCCTGCGACTCCTTTCGCTCTCTTTCACCCTCCTTCATCTCCTTTCGCTCTCTTTCACCCTCCTTCGTCTCGTTTCGCTCTCTTTCACCTTTCTTCGTCTTGTTTCGCTCTCTTTCACCCTCCTTCGTCTCGTTTCGCTCTCTTTCACCCTCCTTCGTCTAGTTTCGCTCTGTTTTACACTCCTTTGTCTCGTTTTGCTCTCTTTTACCCTCCTTCGTCTCGTTTCGCTCTCTTTCACCCTCCTTCATCTTGTTTCGCTCTGTTCCACCCGGCTTCGTCTCGTTTCGCCCTCTTTCAGCCTCCTTCGTCTCGTTTCACTCTCTTTCACCCTCCTTCGTCTCGTTTCGTTCTCTTTCACCCTCCTTCGTCTCGTTCCGCTCTCTTTCACCCTCCTTCGACTCCTTTCGCTATCTTCCACCCTCCTTCATCTCGTTTCGCTCTCTTTCACCCTCCTTCATCTCGTTTCGCTCTCTTTCACCCTCCTTCATCTTGTTTCGCTCTCTTTCACCCTCTTTCCTCTCGTTTTGCTCTCTTTCACCCTTCTTTCGTCTTGTTTGGCTCTGTTCCACCCGCCTTCATCTCGTTTCGCCCCCTTTCACCCTCCTTCGTCTCGTTTCACTCTCTTTCACCCTCCTTCATCTCGTTTCGCTCTCTTTCACCCTCCTTCATCACGTTTCGCTCCCTTTCACCCTCCTTTGTCTCGTTTCGCTCTCTTTCACCTTCCTTCGTCTCGTTTCGCTCTCTTTCACCTTCCTTCGTCTCGTTTCTCTCTCTTCCACCCTCCTTCGTCTCGTTTCGCTCTCTTCCACCCACCTTCATCTCGTTTTGCTCTCTTTCACCCTCCTTCGTCTCGTTTCGCTCTCTTTCACCCTCCTTCCTCTCGTTTCACTCTCTTTCACACTCCATCATCTCGTTTCACTCTCTTTCACCCTCCTTCGTCTCGTTTCGCTCTCTTTCACCCTCCACCGTCTTGTTTCGCTCTCTTTGTCCCTCCTTTGTCTCGTTTATCTCTCTTGCACCCTCCTTCGTCTCGTTTCGCTCTGTTTTACACTCCTTTGTCTCGTTTTCCTCCCTTTTACCCTCCTTCGTCTCGTTTCGCTCTCTTTCACCCTCCTTTGTCTAGTTTCGCTCTCTTTCACCCTCCTTCCTCTCGTTTCGCTCTCTTTCATCCTCCATCGTTTTGTTTCGCTCTCTTTCACCCTCCTTCATCTCGTTTAGCTCTCTTTCAGCCTCCTTCCTCTCGTTTCACTCTCTTTCGCCCTCCTTCGTCTCGTTTCGCTCTCTTTCACCCTCGTTCATCTCGTTTCGCTCTCTTTCACCCTCGTTCCTCTCGTTTCGCTCTCTATCGCCCTCCTTCGTCTTGTTTCGCTCTCTTTCACCGTCCTTCGTCTCGTTTCGCTCTCTTTCACCCTCCACCGTCTCGTTTCGGTCTCTTTCACCCTCCTTCATCTGCTTTCGCTCTCTTTCACCCTCCTTGGTCTCGTTTCGCTCTCTTTCACCTTTCTTCGACTCGTTTCGCTCTCTATCACCCTCCTTCATCTTGTTTCGCTCTCTTTCACCCTCCTTCGTTTTGTTTCGCTCTCTTTCACCACCATTTGTCTCGTTTCGCTCTCTTACACCCTCCACCGTCTCGTTTTGCTCTCTGTTACCCTCTTTCGTCTCGTTTCGCTCTCTTTGACCCTCCTTCGTCTCGTTTAGCTCTCTTTCATCCTCCTTCGTCTCGTTTCGCTCTCTTTCACCCTCCTTCGTCTTGTTTCACTCACTTTCACCCTCCTTCGACTCCTTTCGCTCTCTTTCACCCTCCTTCGTCTCGTTTCGCTCTCTTTCACCCTCCTTCATCTCGTTTTGTTCTCTTTCACCCTCCTTCATCGCGTTTCGCTGTCTTTCACCCTCCTTCCTCTCGTTTTGCTCTCTTTCACCCTTCTTTCGTCTTGTTTCGCTCTGTTCCACCCGCCTTCGTCTCGTTTCGCCCTCTTTCACCCTCCTTCGTCTCGTTTCGCTCTCTTTCACACTCCTTCATCTCGTTTCGCTCTCTTTCACCCTCCTTCATCTCGTTTCACTCCCTTTCACCCTCCTTTGTCTCGTTTCGCTCTCTTTCACCTTCCTTCGTCTCGTTTCGCTCTCTTTCACCTTCCTTCGTCTCGTTTCTCTCTCTTTCACCCTCCTTCGTCTCGTTTTGCTCTCTTCTACCCTTCTTCATCTCGTTTCACTCTCTTTCACCCTCCTTCGTCTCGTTTCGCTCTCTTTCACACTCCATCATCTCGTTTCGCTCTCTTTCACTCTCCTTCGTCTCGTTTCGCTCTCTTTCACCCTCCACCATCTTGTTTCGCTCTCTTTGACCCTCCTTGTCTCGTTTCGCTCTCTTTCACCCTCCTTCGTCTTGTTTCGCTCTGTTCCACCCGGCTTCGTCACGTTTCGCCCTCTTTCACCCTCCTTCGTCTCGTTTCACTCTCTTTCACTCTCCTTCGTCTCGTTTCGTTCTCTTTCATTCTCCTTCATCTCGTTCCGCTCTCTTTCACCCTCCTTCGACTCCTTTCGCTCTCTTTCACCCTCCTTCGTCTCGTTTCGCTCTCTTTCACCCTCCACCGTCTCGTTTCGCTCTCTTTCACATTCCTTCATCTCGTTTCGCTCTCTTTCGCCCTCCTTCCTCTCGTTTCGCCCTCTTTCACCCTCCTTCGTCTCGTTTCACTCTCTATCGCCCTCCTTCGTCTTGTTTCGCTCTCTTTCACCGTCCTTCGTCTCGTTTCGCTCTCTTTCACCCTCCACCGTCTCGTTTCGGTCTCTTTCACCCTCCTTCATCTGCTTTCGCTCTCTTTCACCCTCCTTGGTCTCGTTTCGCTCTCTTTCACCTTTCTTCGACTCGTTTCGCTCTCTATCACCCTCCTTCATCTTGTTTCGCTCTCTTTCACCCTCCTTCGTTTTGTTTCGCTCTCTTTCACCACCATTTGTCTCGTTTCGCTCTCTTACAACCTCCACCGTCTCGTTTTGCTCTCTGTTACCCTCTTTCGTCTCGTTTCACTCTCTTTGACCCTCCTTCGTCTCGTTTCGCTCTCTTTCACCCTCCTTCATCTCGTTTTGCTCTCTTTCACCCTCCTTCATCGCGTTTCGCTGTCTTTCACCCTCCTTCCTCTCGTTTTGCTCTCTTTCACCCTTCTTTCGTCTTGTTTCGCTCTGTTCCACCCGCCTTCGTCTCGTTTCGCCCTCTTTCACCCTCCTTCGTCTCGTTTCGCTCTCTTTCACACTCCTTCATCTCGTTTCGCTCTCTTTCACCCTCCTTCATCTCGTTTCACTCCCTTTCACCCTCCTTTGTCTCGTTTCGCTCTCTTTCACCTTCCTTCGTCTCGTTTCGCTCTCTTTCACCTTCCTTCGTCTCGTTTCTCTCTCTTTCACCCTCCTTCGTCTCGTTTTGCTCTCTTCCACCCTTCTTCATCTCGTTTCACTCTCTTTCACCCTCCTTCGTCTCGTTTCGCTCTCTTTCACACTCCATCATCTCGTTTCGCTCTCTTTCACTCTCCTTCGTCTCGTTTCGCTCTCTTTCACCCTCCACCATCTTGTTTCGCTCTCTTTGACCCTCCTTGTCTCGTTTCGCTCTCTTTCACCCTCCTTCGTCTTGTTTCGCTCTGTTCCACCCGGCTTCGTCACGTTTCGCCCTCTTTCACCCTCCTTCGTCTCGTTTCACTCTCTTTCACTCTCCTTCGTCTCGTTTCGTTCTCTTTCATTCTCCTTCATCTCGTTCCGCTCTCTTTCACCCTCCTTCGACTCCTTTCGCTCTCTTTCACCCTCCTTCGTCTCGTTTCGCTCTCTTTCACCCTCCTTCATCTCGTTTCGCTCTCTTTCACATTCCTTCATCTCGTTTCGCTCTCTTTCGCCCTCCTTCCTCTCGTTTCGCTCTCTTTCGCCCTCCTTCTTCTTGTTTCGCTCTCTTTCACCCTCCTTCGTCTCGTTTCGCTCCCTTTCACCCTCCACCGTCTCGTTTCGCTCTCTTTTACACTCTTTCATCTCGTTTCGCTCTTTGTTACACTCCTTCGTCTCGTTTAGCTCTCTTTCACCCTCCTTCATCTCGTTTCGCTCTCTTTCACCCTCCTTCGTCTCGTTTCACTCTCTTTGACCCTCCTTCATCTCGTTTCGCTCTCTTTCACCCTCCTTCGTCTCGTTTCGCCCTCTTTCACCCTACTTCCACTCGTTTCGCTCTCTTTCACCCTCCATCGTCTCATTCCGCTCTCTTTCACACTCCTTTGTCTCGTTTCTTTCTCTTTCACCCTCCTTCGTCTCGTTCCGCTCTCTTTCACCGTCCTTCGACTCCTTTCGCTCTCTTTCACCCTCCTTCGTCTCGTTTCGCTCTCTTTCACCCTCCTTCGTCTCGTTTCGCTCTCTTTCACCCTCCTTCATCTTGTTTCGCTCTCTTTCACCCTCTTTCCTCTCGTTTTGCTCTCTTTCACCCTTCTTTCGTCTTGTTTGGCTCTGTTCCACCCGCCTTCGTCTCGTTTCGCCCCCTTTCACCCTCCTTCGTCTCGTTTCACTCTCTTTCACCCTCCTTCATCTCGTTTCGCTCTCTTTCACCCTCCTTCATCTCGTTTCGCTCCCTTTCACCCTCCTTTGTCTCGTTTCGCTCTCTTTCACCTTCCTTCGTCTCGTTTCGCTCTCTTCCACCCACCTTCATCTCGTTTCGCTCTCTTTCACCCTCCTTCGTCTCGTTTCGCTCTCTTTCACCCTCCTTCCTCTCGTTTCACTCTCTTTCACACTCCATCATCTCGTTTCACTCTCTTTCACCCTCCTTCGTCTCGTTTCGCTCTCTTTCACCCTCCACCGTCTTGTTTCGCTCTCTTTGTCCCTCCTTTGTCTCGTTTATCTCTCTTGCACCCTCCTTCGTCTCGTTTCGCTCTGTTTTACACTCCTTTGTCTCGTTTTTCTCCCTTTTACCCTCCTTCGTCTCGTTTCGCTCTCTTTCACCCTCCTTTGTCTAGTTTCGCTCTCTTTCACCCTCCTTCCTCTCGTTTCGCTCTCTTTCATCCTCCATCGTTTTGTTTCGCTCTCTTTCACCCTCCTTCATCTCGTTTAGCTCTCTTTCAGCCTCCTTCCTCTCGTTTCACTCTCTTTCGCCCTCCTTCGTCTCGTTTCGCTCTCTTTCACCCTCCTTCATCTCGTTTCGCTCTCTTTCACCCTCGTTCCTCTCGTTTCGCTCTCTATCGCCCTCCTTCGTCTTGTTTCGCTCTCTTTCACCGTCCTTCGTCTCGTTTCGCTCTCTTTCACCCTCCACCGTCTCGTTTCGGTCTCTTTCACCCTCCTTCATCTTCTTTCGCTCTCTTTCACCCTCCTTGGTCTCGTTTCGCTCTCTTTCACCTTTCTTCGACTCGTTTCGCTCTCTATCACCCTCCTTCATCTTGTTTCGCTCTCTTTCACCCTCCTTCGTTTTGTTTCGCTCTCTTTCACCACCATTTGTCTCGTTTCGCTCTCTTACACCCTCCACCGTCTCGTTTTGCTCTCTGTTACCCTCTTTCGTCTCGTTTCGCTCTCTTTGACCCTCCTTCGTCTCGTTTAGCTCTCTTTCATCCTCCTTCGTCTCGTTTCGCTCTCTTTCACCCTCCTTCGTCTTGTTTCACTCACTTTCACCCTCCTTCGACTCCTTTCGCTCTCTTTCACCCTCCTTCGTCTCGTTTCGCTCTCTTTCACCCTCCTTCATCTCGTTTCGCTCTCTTTCACCCTCCTTCATCTCGTTTCGCTCTCTTTCACCCTCGTTCCTCTCGTTTCGCTCTCTATCGCCCTCCTTCGTCTTGTTTCGCTCTCTTTCACCGTCCTTCGTCTCGTTTCGCTCTCTTTCACCCTCCACCGTCTCGTTTCGGTCTCTTTCACCCTCCTTCATCTTCTTTCGCTCTCTTTCACCCTCCTTGGTCTCGTTTCGCTCTCTTTCACCTTTCTTCGACTCGTTTCGCTCTCTATCACCCTCCTTCATCTTGTTTCGCTCTCTTTCACCCTCCTTCGTTTTGTTTCGCTCTCTTTCACCACCATTTGTCTCGTTTCGCTCTCTTACACCCTCCACCGTCTCGTTTTGCTCTCTGTTACCCTCTTTCGTCTCGTTTCGCTCTCTTTGACCCTCCTTCGTCTCGTTTAGCTCTCTTTCATCCTCCTTCGTCTCGTTTCGCTCTCTTTCACCCTCCTTCGTCTTGTTTCACTCACTTTCACCCTCCTTCGACTCCTTGCGCTCTCTTTCACCCTCCTTCGTCTCGTTTCGCTCTCTTTCACCCTCCTTCATCTCGTTTTGCTCTCTTTCACCCTCCTTCATCGCGTTTCGCTGTCTTTCACCCTCCTTTGTCTCGTTTCGCTCTCTTTCACCTTCCTTCGTCTCGTTTCGCTCTCTTTCACCTTCCTTCGTCTCGTTTCTCTCTCTTTCACCCTCCTTCGTCTCGTTTTGCTCTCTTCCACCCTTCTTCATCTCGTTTCACTCTCTTTCACCCTCCTTCGTCTCGTTTCGCTCTCTTTCACACTCCATCATCTCGTTTCGCTCTCTTTCACTCTCCTTCGTCTCGTTTCGCTCTCTTTCACCCTCCACCATCTTGTTTCGCTCTCTTTGACCCTCCTTGTCTCGTTTCGCTCTCTTACACCCTCCTTCGTCTTGTTTCGCTCTGTTCCACCCGGCTTCGTCACGTTTCGCCCTCTTTCACCCTCCTTCGTCTCGTTTCACTCTCTTTCACTCTCCTTCGTCTCGTTTCGTTCTCTTTCATTCTCCTTCATCTCGTTCCGCTCTCTTTCACCCTCCTTCGACTCCTTTCGCTCTCTTTCACCCTCCTTCGTCTCGTTTCGCTCTCTTTCACCCTCCTTCATCTCGTTTCGCTCTCTTTCACATTCCTTCATCTCGTTTCGCTCTCTTTCACCCTCCTTCGTCTCGTTTCACTCTCTTTCACTCTCCTTCGTCTCGTTTCGTTCTCTTTCATTCTCCTTCATCTCGTTCCGCTCTCTTTCACCCTCCTTCGACTCCTTTCGCTCTCTTTCACCCTCCTTCGTCTCGTTTCGCTCTCTTTCACCCTCCACCGTCTCGTTTCGCTCTCTTTCACATTCCTTCATCTCGTTTCGCTCTCTTTCGCCCTCCTTCCTCTCGTTTCGCCCTCTTTCACCCTCCTTCGTCTCGTTTCACTCTCTATCGCCCTCCTTCGTCTTGTTTCGCTCTCTTTCACCGTCCTTCGTCTCGTTTCGCTCTCTTTCACCCTCCACCGTCTCGTTTCGGTCTCTTTCACCCTCCTTCATCTGCTTTCGCTCTCTTTCACCCTCCTTGGTCTCGTTTCGCTCTCTTTCACCTTTCTTCGACTCGTTTCGCTCTCTATCACCCTCCTTCATCTTGTTTCGCTCTCTTTCACCCTCCTTCGTTTTGTTTCGCTCTCTTTCACCACCATTTGTCTCGTTTCGCTCTCTTACACCCTCCACCGTCTCGTTTTGCTCTCTGTTACCCTCTTTCGTCTCGTTTCGCTCTCTTTGACCCTCCTTCGTCTCGTTTAGCTCTCTTTCATCCTCCTTCGTCTCGTTTCGCTCTCTTTCACCCTCCTTCGTCTTGTTTCACTCACTTTCACCCTCCTTCGACTCCTTTCGCTCTCTTTCACCCTCCTTCGTCTCGTTTCGCTCTCTTTCACCCTCCTTCATCTCGTTTTGCTCTCTTTCACCCTCCTTCATCGCGTTTCGCTGTCTTTCACCCTCCTTCCTCTCGTTTTGCTCTCTTTCACCCTTCTTTCGTCTTGTTTCGCTCTGTTCCACCCGCCTTCGTCTCGTTTCGCCCTCTTTCACCCTCCTTCGTCTCGTTTCGCTCTCTTTCACACTCCTTCATCTCGTTTCGCTCTCTTTCACCCTCCTTCATCTCGTTTCACTCCCTTTCACCCTCCTTTGTCTCGTTTCGCTCTCTTTCACCTTCCTTCGTCTCGTTTCGCTCTCTTTCACCTTCCTTCGTCTCGTTTCTCTCTCTTTCACCCTCCTTCGTCTCGTTTTGCTCTCTTCCACCCTTCTTCATCTCGTTTCACTCTCTTTCACCCTCCTTCGTCTCGTTTCGCTCTCTTTCACACTCCATCATCTCGTTTCGCTCTCTTTCACTCTCCTTCGTCTCGTTTCGCTCTCTTTCACCCTCCACCATCTTGTTTCGCTCTCTTTGACCCTCCTTGTCTCGTTTCGCTCTCTTTCACCCTCCTTCGTCTTGTTTCGCTCTGTTCCACCCGGCTTCGTCACGTTTCGCCCTCTTTCACCCTCCTTCGTCTCGTTTCACTCTCTTTCACTCTCCTTCGTCTCGTTTCGTTCTCTTTCATTCTCCTTCATCTCGTTCCGCTCTCTTTCACCCTCCTTCGACTCCTTTCGCTCTCTTTCACCCTCCTTCGTCTCGTTTCGCTCTCTTTCACCCTCCTTCATCTCGTTTCGCTCTCTTTCACATTCCTTCATCTCGTTTCGCTCTCTTTCGCCCTCCTTCCTCTCGTTTCGCTCTCTTTCGCCCTCCTTCTTCTTGTTTCGCTCTCTTTCACCCTCCTTCGTCTCGTTTCGCTCCCTTTCACCCTCCACCGTCTCGTTTCGCTCTCTTTTACACTCTTTCATCTCGTTTCGCTCTTTGTTACACTCCTTCGTCTCGTTTAGCTCTCTTTCACCCTCCTTCATCTCGTTTCGCTCTCTTTCACCCTCCTTCGTCTCGTTTCACTCTCTTTGACCCTCCTTCATCTCGTTTCGCTCTCTTTCACCCTCCTTCGTCTCGTTTCGCCCTCTTTCACCCTACTTCCACTCGTTTCGCTCTCTTTCACCCTCCATCGTCTCATTCCGCTCTCTTTCACACTCCTTTGTCTCGTTTCTTTCTCTTTCACCCTCCTTCGTCTCGTTCCGCTCTCTTTCACCGTCCTTCGACTCCTTTCGCTCTCTTTCACCCTCCTTCGTCTCGTTTCGCTCTCTTTCACCCTCCTTCGTCTCGTTTCGCTCTCTTTCACCCTCCTTCATCTTGTTTCGCTCTCTTTCACCCTCTTTCCTCTCGTTTTGCTCTCTTTCACCCTTCTTTCGTCTTGTTTGGCTCTGTTCCACCCGCCTTCGTCTCGTTTCGCCCCCTTTCACCCTCCTTCGTCTCGTTTCACTCTCTTTCACCCTCCTTCATCTCGTTTCGCTCTCTTTCACCCTCCTTCATCTCGTTTCGCTCCCTTTCACCCTCCTTTGTCTCGTTTCGCTCTCTTTCACCTTCCTTCGTCTCGTTTCGCTCTCTTCCACCCACCTTCATCTCGTTTCGCTCTCTTTCACCCTCCTTCGTCTCGTTTCGCTCTCTTTCACCCTCCTTCCTCTCGTTTCACTCTCTTTCACACTCCATCATCTCGTTTCACTCTCTTTCACCCTCCTTCGTCTCGTTTCGCTCTCTTTCACCCTCCACCGTCTTGTTTCGCTCTCTTTGTCCCTCCTTTGTCTCGTTTATCTCTCTTGCACCCTCCTTCGTCTCGTTTCGCTCTGTTTTACACTCCTTTGTCTCGTTTTTCTCCCTTTTACCCTCCTTCGTCTCGTTTCGCTCTCTTTCACCCTCCTTTGTCTAGTTTCGCTCTCTTTCACCCTCCTTCCTCTCGTTTCGCTCTCTTTCATCCTCCATCGTTTTGTTTCGCTCTCTTTCACCCTCCTTCATCTCGTTTAGCTCTCTTTCAGCCTCCTTCCTCTCGTTTCACTCTCTTTCGCCCTCCTTCGTCTCGTTTCGCTCTCTTTCACCCTCCTTCATCTCGTTTCGCTCTCTTTCACCCTCGTTCCTCTCGTTTCGCTCTCTATCGCCCTCCTTCGTCTTGTTTCGCTCTCTTTCACCGTCCTTCGTCTCGTTTCGCTCTCTTTCACCCTCCACCGTCTCGTTTCGGTCTCTTTCACCCTCCTTCATCTTCTTTCGCTCTCTTTCACCCTCCTTGGTCTCGTTTCGCTCTCTTTCACCTTTCTTCGACTCGTTTCGCTCTCTATCACCCTCCTTCATCTTGTTTCGCTCTCTTTCACCCTCCTTCGTTTTGTTTCGCTCTCTTTCACCACCATTTGTCTCGTTTCGCTCTCTTACACCCTCCACCGTCTCGTTTTGCTCTCTGTTACCCTCTTTCGTCTCGTTTCGCTCTCTTTGACCCTCCTTCGTCTCGTTTAGCTCTCTTTCATCCTCCTTCGTCTCGTTTCGCTCTCTTTCACCCTCCTTCGTCTTGTTTCACTCACTTTCACCCTCCTTCGACTCCTTTCGCTCTCTTTCACCCTCCTTCGTCTCGTTTCGCTCTCTTTCACCCTCCTTCATCTCGTTTCGCTCTCTTTCACCCTCCTTCATCTCGTTTCGCTCTCTTTCACCCTCGTTCCTCTCGTTTCGCTCTCTATCGCCCTCCTTCGTCTTGTTTCGCTCTCTTTCACCGTCCTTCGTCTCGTTTCGCTCTCTTTCACCCTCCACCGTCTCGTTTCGGTCTCTTTCACCCTCCTTCATCTTCTTTCGCTCTCTTTCACCCTCCTTGGTCTCGTTTCGCTCTCTTTCACCTTTCTTCGACTCGTTTCGCTCTCTATCACCCTCCTTCATCTTGTTTCGCTCTCTTTCACCCTCCTTCGTTTTGTTTCGCTCTCTTTCACCACCATTTGTCTCGTTTCGCTCTCTTACACCCTCCACCGTCTCGTTTTGCTCTCTGTTACCCTCTTTCGTCTCGTTTCGCTCTCTTTGACCCTCCTTCGTCTCGTTTAGCTCTCTTTCATCCTCCTTCGTCTCGTTTCGCTCTCTTTCACCCTCCTTCGTCTTGTTTCACTCACTTTCACCCTCCTTCGACTCCTTTCGCTCTCTTTCACCCTCCTTCGTCTCGTTTCGCTCTCTTTCACCCTCCTTCATCTCGTTTTGCTCTCTTTCACCCTCCTTCATCGCGTTTCGCTGTCTTTCACCCTCCTTTGTCTCGTTTCGCTCTCTTTCACCTTCCTTCGTCTCGTTTCGCTCTCTTTCACCTTCCTTCGTCTCGTTTCTCTCTCTTTCACCCTCCTTCGTCTCGTTTTGCTCTCTTCCACCCTTCTTCATCTCGTTTCACTCTCTTTCACCCTCCTTCGTCTCGTTTCGCTCTCTTTCACACTCCATCATCTCGTTTCGCTCTCTTTCACTCTCCTTCGTCTCGTTTCGCTCTCTTTCACCCTCCACCATCTTGTTTCGCTCTCTTTGACCCTCCTTGTCTCGTTTCGCTCTCTTACACCCTCCTTCGTCTTGTTTCGCTCTGTTCCACCCGGCTTCGTCACGTTTCGCCCTCTTTCACCCTCCTTCGTCTCGTTTCACTCTCTTTCACTCTCCTTCGTCTCGTTTCGTTCTCTTTCATTCTCCTTCATCTCGTTTCGCTCTCTTTCACCCTCCTTCATCTCGTTTCGCTCTCTTTCACATTCCTTCATCTCGTTTCGCTCTCTTTCGCCCTCCTTCCTCTCGTTTCGCTCTCTTTCGCCCTCCTTCTTCTTGTTTCGCTCTCTTTCACCCTCCTTCGTCTCGTTTCGCTCCCTTTCACCCTCCACCGTCTCGTTTCGCTCTCTTTTACACTCTTTCATCTCGTTTCGCTCTTTGTTACACTCCTTCGTCTCGTTTAGCTCTCTTTCACCCTCCTTCATCTCGTTTCGCTCTCTTTCACCCTCCTTCGTCTCGTTTCACTCTCTTTGACCCTCCTTCATCTCGTTTCGCTCTCTTTCACCCTCCTTCGTCTCGTTTCGCCCTCTTTCACCCTCCTTCCACTCGTTTCGCTCTCTTTCACCCTCCATCGTCTCATTCCGCTCTCTTTCACACTCCTTTGTCTCGTTTCTTTCTCTTTCACCCTCCTTCGTCTCGTTCCGCTCTCTTTCACCGTCCTTCGACTCCTTTCGCTCTCTTTCACCCTCCTTCGTCTCGTTTCGCTCTCTTTCACCCTCCTTCGTCTCGTTTCGCTCTCTTTCACCCTCCTTCATCTTGTTTCGCTCTCTTTCACCCTCTTTCCTCTCGTTTTGCTCTCTTTCACACTTCTTTCGTCTTGTTTGGCTCTGTTCCACCCGCCTTCGTCTCGTTTCGCCCCCTTTCACCCTCCTTCGTCTCGTTTCACTCTCTTTCACCCTCCTTCATCTCGTTTCGCTCTCTTTCACCCTCCTTCATCTCGTTTCGCTCCCTTTCACCCTCCTTTGTCTCGTTTCACTCTCTTTCACCTTCCTTCGTCTCGTTTCGCTCTCTTTCACCTTCCTTCGCCTCGTTTCTCTCTCTTTCACCCTCCTTCGTCTCGTTTCGCTCTCTTCCACCCACCTTCATCTCGTTTCGCTCTCTTTCACCCTCCTTCGTCTCGTTTCGCTCTCTTTCACCCTCCTTCCTCTCGTTTCACTCTCTTTCACACTCCATCATCTCGTTTCACTCTCTTTCACCCTCCTTCGTCTCGTTTCTCTCTCTTTCACCCTCCTTCGTCTCGTTTCGCTCTCTTCCACCCACCTTCATCTCGTTTCGCTCTCTTTCACCCTCCTTCGTCTCGTTTCGCTCTCTTTCACCCTCATTCCTCTCGTTTCGCTCTCTTTCGCCCTCCTTCGTCTTGTTTCGCTCTCTTTCACCCTCCTTCGTCTCGTTTCGCTCTCTTTCACCCTCCACCGTCTCGTTTCGCTCTCTTTTACAGTCTTTCATCTCGTTTCGCTCTCTTTGACCCTCCTTCGTCTCGTTTAGCTCTCTTTCACCCTCCTTCATCTCGTTTCGCTCTCTTTCACCCTCCTTCGTCTCGTTTCGCTCTCTTTGACCCTCCTTCATCTCGTTTCGCTCTCTTTCACACTCCTTCGTCTCGTTTCTATCTCTTTCACCCTCCTTCTTCTCGTTTCGCTCTCTTTCACCCTCCTTCGTCTTGTTTCGCTCTCTTTCAACCTCCTTCGTCTCGTTTCGGTCTCCTTCTCCCTCCTTCGTCTCGTTCCACTCTCTTTCACCCTCCTTCATCTCCTTTCACTCTCTTTCACCCTCCTTCGTCTCGTTTCGCTCTCTTTCACCTTTCTTCGTCTCGTTTCGCTCTCTTTCAACCTCCTTCGTCTCGTTTCGCTCTGTTTTACACTCCTTTGTCTCGTTTTGCTCTCTTTTACCCTCCTTCGTCTAGTTTCGCTCTCTTTCACCCTCCTTCGTCTTGTTTCGCTCTGTTCCACCCGGCTTCGTCTCGTTTCGCCCTCTTTCAGCCTCCTTCGTCTCGTTCCGCTCGATTTCACCCTCCTTCGACTCCTTTTGCTATCTTCCACCCTCCTTCATCTCGTTTCGCTCTCTTTCACCCTCCTTCGTCTCGTTTCGCTCTCTTTCACCCTCCTTCATCTTGTTTCGCTCTCTTTCACCCTCTTTCCTCTCGTTTTGCTCTCTTTCACCCTTCTTTCGTCTTGTTTGGCTCTGTTCCACCCGCCTTCGTCTCGTTTCGCCCCCTTTCACCCTCCTTCGTCTCGTGTCACTCTCTTTCACCCTCCTTCGTCTCGTTTCGTTCTCTTTCACCCTCCTTCGTCTCGTTCCGCTCTCTTTCACCCTCCTTCGACTCCTTTCGCTATCTTCCACCCTCCTTCATCTCGTTTCGCTCTCTTTCACCCTCCTTCATCTCGTTTCGCTCTCTTTCACCTTCCTTCATCTCGTTTCGCTCCCTTTCACCCTCCTTCCTCTCGGTTCGCTCTCTTTCGCCCTCCTTCGTCTTGTTTCGCTCTCTTTCACCCTCCTTCGTCTTGTTTCGCTCTCTTTCACCCTCCACCGTCTCGTTTCGCTCTCTTTTACAGTCTTTCGTCTCGTTTCGCTCTCTGTGACCCTCCTTCGTCTCGTTTAGCTCTCTTTCACCCTCCTTCATCTCGTTTCGCTCTCTTTCACCCTCCTTCGTCTCGTTTCGCTCTCTTTGACTCCCCTTCATCTCGTTTCGCTCTCTTTCACCCTCCTTCGTCTCGTTTCGCTCTCTTTCACCCTCCTTCTTCTCGTTTCCCTCTCTTTCACCCTCCTTCGTCTTGTTTCGCTCTCTTTCAACCTCCTTCGTCTCGTTTCGGTCTCCTTCTCCCTCCTTCGTCTCGTTCCACTCTCTTTCACCCTCCTGCGACTCCTTTCGCTCTCTTTCACCCTCCTTCATCTCCTTTCACTCTCTTTCACCCTCCTTCGTCTCGTTTCGCTCTCTTTCACCTTTCTTCGTCTCGTTTCGCTCTCTTTCAACCTCCTTCGTCTCGTTTCGCTCTCTTTTACACTCCTTTGTCTCATTTTGCTCTCTTTTACCCTCCTTCGTCTCGTTTCGCTCTCTTTCACCCTCCTTCGTCTTGTTTCGCTCTGTTCCACCCGGCTTCGTCTCGTATCGCCCTCTTTCAGCCTCCTTCGTCTCGTTTCACTCTCTTTCACCCTCCTTCGTCTCGTTTCGTTCTCTTTCACCCTCCTTCGTCTCGTTCCGCTCTCTTGCACCCTCCTTCGACTCCTTTTGCTATCTTCCACCCTCCTTCATCTCGTTTCGCTCTCTTTCACCCTCCTTCATCTCGTTTCGCTTTCTTTCACCCTCCTTCATCTTGTTTCGCTCTCTTTCACCCTCTTTCCTCTCGTTTTGCTCTCTTTCACCCTTCTTTCGTCTTGTTTGGCTCTGTTCCACCCGCCTTCGTCTCGTTTCGCCCCCTTTCACCCTCCTTCGTCTCGTTTCACTCTCTTTCACCCTCCTTCGACTCCTTTCGCTATCTTCCACCCTCCTTCATCTCGTTTCGCTCTCTTTCACCCTCCTTCATCTCGTTTCGCTCTCTTTCACCCTCCTTCCTCTCGTTTCGCTCTCTTCCGCCCTCCTTCGTCTTGTTTCGCTCTCTTTCACCCTCCTTCGTCTTGTTTCGCTCTCTTTCACCCTCCACCGTCTCGTTTCGCTCTCTTTTACAGTCTTTCGTCTCGTTTCGCTCTCTGTGACCCTCCTTCGTCTCGTTTAGCTCTCTTTCACCCTCCTTCATCTCGTTTCGCTCTCTTTCACCCTCCTTCGTCTCGTTTCGCTCTCTTTGACCCTCCTTCATCTCGTTTCGCTCTCTTTCACCCTCCTTCGTCTCGTTTCGCTCTCTTTCACCCTCCTTCTTCTCGTTTCGCTCTCTTTCACCCTCCTTCGTCTTGTTTCGCTCTCTTTCAACCTCCTTCGTCTCGTTTCGGTCTCCTTCTCCCTCCTTCGTCTCGTTCCACTCTCTTGCACCCTCCTGCAACTCCTTTCGCTCTCTTTCACCCTCCTTCATCTCCTTTCGCTCTCTTTCACCCTCCTTCGTCTCGTTTCGCTCTCTTTCACCTTTCTTCGTCTCGTTTCGCTCTCTTTCACCCTCCTTCGTCTCGTTTCGCTCTCTTTCACCCTCCTTCGTCTCGTTTCGCTCTGTTTTACACTCCTTTGTCTCGTTTTGATCTCTTTTACCCTCCTTCGTCTCGTTTCGCTCTCTTTCACCCTCCTTCGTCTTGTTTTGCTCTGTTCCACCCGGCTTCGTCTCGTTTCGCCCTCTTTCAGCCTCCTTCGTCTCGTTTCACTCTCTTTCACCCTCCTTCGTCTCGTTTCGTTCTCTTTCACCCTCCTTCGTCTCGTTCCGCTCTCTTTCACCCTCCTTCGACTCCTTTCGCTATCTTCCACCCTCCTTCATCTCGTTTCGCTCTCTTTCGCCCTCCTTCGTCTTGTTTCGCTCTCTTTCACCCTCCTTCGTCTCGTTTCGCTCTCTTTCACCCTCCACCGTCTCGTTTCGCTCTCTTTTACAGTCTTTCATCTCGTTTCGCTCTCTGTGACCCTCCTTCGTCTCGTTTAGCTCTCTTTCACCCTCCTTCATCTCGTTTCGCTCTCTTTCACCCTCCTTCGTCTCGTTTCGCTCACTTTGACTCTCCTTCATCTCGTTTCGCTCTCTTTCACCCTCCTTCGTCTCGTTTCGCTCTCTTTCATCCTCCTTCTTCTCGTTTCGCTCTCTTTCACCCTCCTTCGTCTTGTTTCGCTCTCTTTCAACCTCCTTCGTCTCGTTTCGGTCTCCTTCTCCCTCCTTCGTCTCGTTCCACGCTCTTTCACCCTCCTGCGACTCCTTTCGCTCTCTTTCACCCTCCTTCATCTCCTTTCGCTCTCTTTCCCCCTCCTTCGTCTTGTTTCGCTCTCTTTCACCTTTCTTCGTCTCGTTTCGCTCTCTTTCACCCTCCTTTGTCTCGTTTCGCTCTCTTTCACCCTCCTTCGTCTCGTTTCGCTCTCTTTCACCCTCCACCGTTTCGTTTCGCTCTCTTTCACCCTCCACCGTCTCGTTTCGCTCTCTTTGACCCTCCTTCATCTCGTTTCGCTCTCTTTCACCCTCCTTCGTCTCGTTTCGCTCTCTTTCACCCTCCTTCTTCTCGTTTCACTCTCTTTCACCCTCCTTTGTCTCGTTTCGCTCTCTTTCACCCTCCTTCGTCTCGTTTCGGTCTCTTTCACCCTCCTTCGTCTCGTTCCACTCTCTTTCACCCTCCTTCGAATCCTTTCACTCTCTTTCACCCTCCTTCGTCTTGTTTCGCTCTCTTTGACCCACCTTCATCTCGTTTCGCTCTCTTTCACCCTCCTTCGTCTCATTTTGCTCTGTTTGACCCTCCTTCACCTCGTTTCGCTCTCTTTCACCCTCCTTCTTCTCGTTTCACTCTCTTTCACCCTCCTTCATCTTGTTTCGCTCTCTTTCACCCTCTTTCCTCTCGTTTTGCTCTCTTTCACCCTTCTTTCGTCTTGTTTGGCTCTGTTCCACCCGCCTTCGTCTCGTTTCGCCCCCTTTCACCCTCCTTCGTCTCGTTTCATTCTCTTTCACCCTCCTTCGTCTCGTTCCGCTCTCTTTCACCCTCCTTCGACTCCTTTCGCTATCTTCCACCCTCCTTCATCTCGTTTCGCTCTCTTTCACCCTCCTTCATCTCGTTTCGCTCTCTTTCACCTTCCTTCATCTCGTTTCGCTCTCTTTCACCCTCCTTCCTCTCGTTTCGCTCTCTTTCGCCCTCCTTCGTCTTGTTTCGCTCTCTTTCACCCTCCTTCGTCTTGTTTCGCTCTCTTTCACCCTCCACCGTCTCGTTTCGCTCTCTTTTACAGTCTTTCGTCTCGTTTCGCTCTCTGTGACCCTCCTTCGTCTCGTTTAGCTCTCTTTCACCCTCCTTCATCTCGTTTCGCTCTCTTTCACCCTCCTTCGTCTCGTTTCGCTCTCTTTGACTCCCCTTCATCTCGTTTCGCTCTCTTTCACCCTCCTTCGTCTCGTTTCGCTCTCTTTCACCCTCCTTCTTCTCGTTTCCCTCTCTTTCACCCTCCTTCGTCTTGTTTCGCTCTCTTTCAACCTCCTTCGTCTCGTTTCGGTCTCCTTCTCCCTCCTTCGTCTCGTTCCACTCTCTTTCACCCTCCTGCGACTCCTTTCGCTCTCTTTCACCCTCCTTCACCTCCTTTCACTCTCTTTCACCCTCCTTCGTCTCGTTTCGCTCTCTTTCACCTTTCTTCGTCTCGTTTCGCTCTCTTTCAACCTCCTTCGTCTCGTTTCGCTCTCTTTTACACTCCTTTGTCTCGTTTTGCTCTCTTTTACCCTCCTTCGTCTCGTTTCGCTCTCTTTCACCCTCCTTCGTCTTGTTTCGCTCTGTTCCACCCGGCTTCGTCTCGTATCGCCCTCTTTCAGCCTCCTTCGTCTCGTTTCACTCTCTTTCACCCTCCTTCGTCTCGTTTCGTTCTCTTTCACCCTCCTTCGTCTCGTTCCGCTCTCTTTCACCCTCCTTCGACTCCTTTCACTATCTTCCACCCTCCTTCATCTCGTTTCGCTCTCTTTCACCCTCCTTCATCTCGTTTCGCTCTCTTTCACCCTCCTTCATCTCGTTTCGCTCTCTTTCACCCTCCTTCCTCTCGTTTCGCTCTCTTCCGCCCTCCTTCGTCTTGTTTCGCTCTCTTTCACCCTCCTTCGTCTTGTTTCGCTCTAATTCACCCTCCACCGTCTCGTTTCGCTCTCTTTTACAGTCTTTCGTCTCGTTTCGCTCTCTGTGACCCTCCTTCGTCTCGTTTAGCTCTCTTTCACCCTCCTTCATCTCGTTTCGCTCTCTTTCACCCTCCTTCGTCTCGTTTCGCTCACTTTGACCCTCCTTCATCTCGTTTCGCTCTCTTTCACCCTCCTTCGTCTCGTTTCGCTCTCTTTCACCCTCCTTCTTCTCGTTTCGCTCTCTTTCACCCTCCTTCGTCTTGTTTCGCTCTCTTTCAACCTCCTTTGTCTCGTTTCGGTCTCCTTCTCCCTCCTTCGTCTCGTTCCACTCTCTTTCACCCTCCTGCAACTCCTTTCGCTCTCTTTCACCCTCCTTCATCTCCTTTCGCTCTCTTTCACCCTCCTTCGTCTCGTTTCGTTCTCTTTCACCCTCCTTCGTCTCGTTCCGCTCTCTTTCACCCTCCTTCGACTCCTTTCGCTATCTTCCACCCTCCTTCATCTCGTTTCGCTCTCTTTCACCCTCCTTCATCTCGTTTCGCTCTCTTTCACCCTCCTTCATCTCGTTTCGCTCTCTTTCACCCTCCTTCCTCTCGTTTCGCTCTCTTCCGCCCTCCTTCGTCTTGTTTCGCTCTCTTTCACCCTCCTTCGTCTTGTTTCGCTCTCTTTCACCCTCCACCGTCTCGTTTCGCTCTCTTTTACAGTCTTTCGTCTCGTTTCGCTCTCTGTGACCCTCCTTCGTCTCGTTTAGCTCTCTTTCACCCTCCTTCATCTCGTTTCGCTCTCTTTCACCCTCCTTCGTCTCGTTTCGCTCACTTTGACCCTCCTTCATCTCGTTTCGCTCTCTTTCACCCTCCTTCGTCTCGTTTCGCTCTCTTTCACCCTCCTTCTTCTCGTTTCGCTCTCTTTCACCCTCCTTCGTCTTGTTTCGCTCTCTTTCAACCTCCTTCGTCTCGTTTCGGTCTCCTTCTCCCTCCTTCGTCTCGTTCCACTCTCTTTCACCCTCCTGCAACTCCTTTCGCTCTCTTTCACCCTCCTTCATCTCCTTTCGCTCTCTTTCACCCTCCTTCGTCTCGTTTCGCTCTCTTTCACCTTTCTTCGTCTCGTTTCGCTCTCTTTCACCCTCCTTCGTCTCGTTTCGCTCTCTTTCACCCTCCTTCGTCTCGTTTCGCTCTGTTTTACACTCCTTTGTCTCGTTTTGATCTCTTTTACCCTCCGTCGTCTCATTTCGCTCTCTTTCACCCTCCTTCGTCTTGTTTCGCTCTGTTCCACCCGGCTTCGTCTCGTTTCGCCCTCTTTCAGCCTCCTTCGTCTCGTTTCACTCTCTTTCACCCTCCTTCGTCTCGTTTCGTTCTCTTTCACCCTCCTACGTCTCGTTCCGCTCTCTTTCACCCTCCTTCGACTCCTTTCGCTATCTTCCACCCTCCTTCATCTCGTTTCGCTCTCTTTCGCCCTCCTTCGTCTTGTTTCGCTCTCTTTCACCCTCCTTCGTCTCGTTTCGCTCTCTTTCACCCTCCACCGTCTCGTTTCGCTCTCTTTTACAGTCTTTCATCTCGTTTCGCTCTCTGTGACCCTCCTTCGTCTCGTTTAGCTCTCTTTCACCCTCCTTCATCTCGTTTCGCTCTCTTTCACACTCCTTCGTCTCGTTTCGCTCACTTTGACTCTCCTTCATCTCGTTTCGCTCTCTTTCACCCTCCTTCGTCTCGTTTCGCTCTCTTTCACCCTCCTTCTTCTCGTTTCGCTCTCTTTCACCCTCCTTCGTCTTGTTTCGCTCTCTTTCAACCTCCTTCGTCTCGTTTCGGTCTCCTTCTCCCTCCTTCGTCTCGTTCCACGCTCTTTCACCCTCCTGCGACTCCTTTCGCTCTCTTTCACCCTCCTTCATCTCCTTTCGCTCTCTTTCCCCCTCCTTCGTCTTGTTTCGCTCTCTTTCACCTTTCTTCGTCTCGTTTCGCTCTCTTTCACCCTCCTTTGTCTCGTTTCGCTCTCTTTCACCCTCCTTCGTCTCGTTTCGCTCTCTTTCACCCTCCACCGTTTCATTTCGCTCTCTTTCACCCTCCACCGTCTCGTTTCGCTCTCTTTGACCCTCCTTCATCTCGTTTCGCTCTCTTTCACCCTCCTTCGTCTCGTTTCGCTCTCTTTCACCCTCCTTCTTCTCGTTTCACTCTCTTTCACCCTCCTTTGTCTCGTTTCGCTCTCTTTCATCCTCCTTCGTCTCGTTTCGGTCTCTTTCACCCTCCTTCGTCTCGTTCCACTCTCTTTCA